>NW_024349800.1:43077292-43338958 GCF_902729225.1 Pteropus medius
GATAAATCACTGTGATTGCAATTGCACAAAAGAGATTTGAAGACCTAGAGGAAGATACTGGGAGTTGGAGGTTATAATGTAGATCCCAGCATTAAAAAAGGCTGCTGGTCTGGCAGATTAGAAAAATACAAAAGTACCTTATTCAAAACAAGGGCTCAAAATAGTTGGCAGGAGAGTATAGGCCTTATAGCTCCTTTTTATGCCAAGTAAGCAAATGGAGTCTAAAATAAAGGATTGGTTCACTGAACACTGGTCAGCTCGGGCTCTGTTCATCTAAGCTGTGTCGTGCTGTGCTGTGCAACTCTGCTCTTCACTCTAGGCCTATGGGTTGGCTAATGAACCTCTGTTTATTTTGGTGCCCATGCTGCAGGGTAACAGTTGTACAGCGAAAGAACGCCTCAGGGCAATGGCATAGTCAGAAGAGGGCAATAGGAGATATGTAAGGTCTCTGAAGGCTTAGTCTTAGAACTGTCATGCTGTCATTTCTGGCCCATTCCACTGGCCAAAATAAGTTTTATGACTAAGCCCAAAGTGCAGGGGCAAGGAATGAGACTCTATCCATAAAGAGGCTATGGCAAGGTCATGGATGAAGAGAGGAAGTGAACATTTTTGTAGTTCATGCACTGGCATATTTTATCTGTGCCCATGTTTGTCATAGTGTCTTTCTTTCCATGCCTTCTCTTTGGATTCAGATTTCTTCTAGCTGATAAAAATATTCAAGAAAATAAGAATTGATAGATACTTTTTTAAATTTATTTTTTTAAAGAATTGATAGATACTTTAACATAATAAAATAAATATGCATTTATCCTAAAATTACATCATCTTACTTAAGGAGGAAACTCTAGAGGCATTTCTACTGGGACGAGAAACTCAGCAATGATACCTACTATCTCTAATATTATTCAACATTGTAGTAGAGATGTTAGCCAATGCAATTTGATAAGAGAAATCTATTAAAGAGAAAAGAATTGAGGAAAAAAAGAGTAACATTACATTTACTAATATAGAAATTGATAAAGATGTGTGTGTACATACACATATCTCTTAGTTCTGCTTGCTGAGAATGTGTAGAAGCAATGAAACCCTACTACCAATGAGCACGTGTGGAACAAAAGCTTGGTTTCTGAGTATCATTCTTCAATAAACAGAATCAGATGTCCTTAGAAAATACCTGATTCCAGGGCGAGGGACGGGAAACTACAAGATGTGCTGGGAACATTTCGGAGCCAGTAAGTGAGAACAATTATGGTAACATGTCAAAAGGATGCAGGAGCTAACTTGAAGGAGCTCTCAGTAGCCAAATCTGGGACAATCTGAACAATAAACCAAATAACGATATTAGTGAATTAAAAGATACAACAAAATAATAATTTTGAGTTTGTACTAATATAAGCAAATCATTAAATAAATAAATAAATAAATAAATAAATAAATAAATAAATAAATGGGAAAGAGGAACAGCTTTTCTTTACAAATATGTTAACTAGTAAATGAAGACAGAATGATGGAAATAGAAAATTACTATTGAGCAGATAACAGAGTAGTAAGTGAAAAGATGATATGAAAATGATATTTATATAGTCTCAAAGTACCTACTCTGAAAATATTAATTAAATAAGGGAAAATAATATCTTTACAGTGGAAACACTACGAAGACACCACACCACTTAACCTAGTGATTACAGTTTACATCATTGGTAATTAGACAAATTGACATCATGTGCCTCCTAATATGATGTTCTGAGAAAAACACAACCTCACTTCTGTGGTATTCTTGCCAAAAAATGCATAACTGACTAATTATGAGGGCACATGAGACAAACTCAAATAGAGGAACGGGAGTAGTAGGGTAGTACTTTTCAAAAGTGGCAACGTCATGAAAAGCAAAGAGTGAGGAACTGTTGCAGGTTAAAGGGGACGCAGGAGATGTGACAATTAATGCAACATGTGATCTTAGATTCAATCTTGGACCAGAAAAAAGAAGTTAATGGGAAAATTGATGAAATTTAAATGAGATCTAAAGATTAGAAAATGGTGTTGTACCAATGTTAATTTTATGATCTTCATAATTGAATTGTAGTTATATAAAATGTTAGTATTTAGGGAAGCTGGGTGAAAAGAATACAGAAATTCTTTATACTGTTTTTACATTTTTGTAAATCTGAAATAGCGTCAGTATAAAAAGATAAATGTCTGTAAGGGAAAAAGATAATGTAATGAGTGGAAAATTGGAGTAGAAATAGATAAGTTTTAATGGAAATAACATCAGATTTGTGTCAGGAGACCTATCTTCATATCTTCTGGCTCTTTGTCTCGAACAAGTCACTTGAAAACTTAGATTCTTCATTGTAAAATGAAGAAAATAATTGGCTCGACTATTTTGAATATCAAATGAGGTAAAGTTGATTTGAAAACTCCATAATCTGTAAACTACTGCAGAAATTATTATTAATGATAGTTATTATATGGCCTTGTTCTGGATAAGATCAGAGTATTCAGAAATCAGAGCTTTTTCTTAATATTTATAGTGGCTCTGGAGGAGAAGTACATAGCACATTTTACAGTTTTCCGATGGCACCCAACTGTGCCTGTAAAATCTAAGTGAATGAGAAGTAAATGGAAGCCAGGCCTTGGCGGAGAACAATGCAAGGTGATGAACCTGGAGATAAATCAGGTTCCCATCACATGCATAATAGAAGTGCTCAGAGTGCCCTTTAAACAACAGAAAACAGGGGCCTGGACCTCATTATAGAAGGGATCCCAAGAATGCCTGCACGAAGCCCAGGTCACATAGATTAATATGTTTTCCATAATTTTGGAGTCTTAAGTAGAAAAAGATGGCAGAATACCATTTGGAAAAGTGTATATAGCTAATCCAAATTTGGGTGGAGGTGGCAGGGTGGTGGTAGTTTTGCTGTGGGAAGGTAGTCCTAAGAGTTCCCATCAGCTGTACAGTAAATAGAACTTCCGATTGAAAGGGCAAAGTCTGAGATGGGATGGGACTGAAATGGCATAAAAGCCATGGAAGAAATCACAAAAGGTCGATAGATTTAACAGCATTACCAATGAAACTGTAATATGGTTTTTTAAACATCCACAATACACTATGAAGAAATTAAAAGACAAATGACCAAGCAGGATAACATGTTTATAGTAAATGTGACAAATGGTTAATATTCATAAAATGTAAAACGCTTAAAATCAATAAGAAAACCACAAAAGAACCACCAAATGGAAAAAGCAGGCCAATGATATAAACAACACACAAAACACACACATACACACATATTCTCTAAATAGGCAATAAACATGTGGGGAAAAAACCATTTACCCCATCTGGACATTCAACAAATACAAATTAAAATGACACTGAAACACCATTTTCAGCCTGTCAGTTTGACACAGATTTTTTAAAAGAAAATATTCAACATTAGTCAAAGTGCAGACCAGCATTCTCGTGTACTACTCACAGCAAGCAGTAGAAATTGCTACAACCAAATTTTTTGCACCAATTTTGAAAAGCAATTTGGTAAGTTGAACTATGAGACAAAAAAATGTTTGTCATCTTTGATTCAATAATTTCCCTTCTAGATATCTATCTTAAAGAGAAAACCAGAGATGCATTCAGGTGTACCTGGTGAAAGACAAACACAGTTATCCCTTGGTATCCGCAGGGGATTGATTCCAGGACCTCTGTGGATACCAAAATCCGAGGATACTCCAATCCTTTATGTAAAATGGCATGGTATTTGCATATAGCCTGTACACCTCCTCCCCTATACTTTCAATCATCTCTAGATTACTTATAATACATACTACAATGTAAATGCTTATAGTTATTATACTGTATTGTTTAAAGAATACTGACAAGAAAAAAAAGTATGTGTATGTTTAAGTACAGACACAAATATCATAGGCCTAATTACATAGTACAAGGCAGCAACAATGTAAGGTGTCTTTTTTTACTGTTTTCAGTTCGCAGTTGGTTGAATCTGTGAATACAGAACCTGTGAATACAGAAGGCCGACTGTAAACGGATAGTTTATGCTGCATCCGTGAGCTGGAGCTCACCCAGCCGAGAGCTTGGCTCTCACAGAGTAGGCTCTAGGCAGACACTGTCCAGCAGTCTGATCTGAGTCCCTCGGTGATTCAGCACCCCTCAGCGTCCTCCTGGGACTTACTAATTTTGAATATTTTCTTTGACCTGTTCACTGTACAATTTTGGGTTGTACCCCAAAGCCCTGGTTGTTATTGGCAAAGTGGCCAAGTGGAGAGCATCTGAACTCCTAATAGACAGGAATAGTTATTTGAGTAGCTTTGCCTTTCTATGCTTCTGGTCTTGGGAAACGTTAAGAATAATGCTATTTATTATAGAAGAGTTTCCCTTTATTCATGCTTTCACTTTCTGCAGTTTCAGTTACCCATGGTCAACTGTAGTCTGAAAATATTAAATGGAAAATTCCAGAAATAAAGAAATTATTAGTTTTAAATTATGCACCATTCAGAGTAGTGATGAGATCTTGCTAGGTTCCACCCAGATTGTGAATCATCCTTTTGTCCAGTGTATCCACATAAAGCGCCCACTCTTTAGTCACTTAGCAGACATCTGGGTTATCAGATCAACTGTCATGGTATCATAGTGCTGGTGTTCAAGTAATCCTTATTTTACTTAATAATGGCCCCAGAGAGCGAGAGTAGTGATGCTGGCAATTTGGATATGCCAAAGAGAAGCTGTAAAGTGCTTCCTTTAAGTGAAAAGGTGAAAGTTTTTGACTTAGTAAAGAAAGAAAAATATCATATGCTGAGGTTGCAGAGATCCATGGTAAGAATGAATCTTCTATGTGTGAAATTGTGAAGAAGGAAAAAAGAAATTTGTACTAGTTCACTAGCACATATTCACATAACTTATTACAGTATATTGTTACAATTGTTCTATTATTAGTTATTATTGTTAATCTTTTACCGTGCCTAATTTATCAATTAGACTTTATCATAGGTATGTACATATAGGAAAAAGCATAGTATATATAAGGTTCAGGACTTTTTGTGGTGTCAGGCATCCAGTGGGGGTCTTTGAATGTATCCCCTGTGGATAAGGGTAAACTACTTTATTAATAACACTTATTGATCATTTATACGAGGCATAGTTCTAACCATTTCGCATAAATGAATTCATTTAATCTTCAAGAGACCCCAATGAATATCAATCATTCTAGAAATGAGAAAATAAGGGATGAAGTGACATTCCCCTAGGCCACATAACTAAGGAAATGCGGTCGGGGTTCCAACTGAAGTGGTCTCTCTCCTGACAGAGGATTACGAAAGAAAAATATGTGGAAGAAATTGTTTAAAGTAATAAAGCAGGACTTATTTATTGTAAGTAGGCCTACTTATTGCTTGAAACGTATAACGAGAGACATAATCTGGAACACCTGCCCTGGCAGCATTTGCTGATAATCGCACACATAAAATTTGAATAAAGAAATCCTGACTAGGTATAAAAATGAGTATTGAAAATCTTTATTTTTTAAGCCATTAGCTAATTGAGAAGGGATGCCTTCCTAACAGATAAAATGGAAATAGGTATGGTTTGAGTGAACTTATTTTTCCAGTTTTCTGAATGCGAAATTTAATGCAGATCAGAGAGTCAATTTTTCAGCAAAGAAGTTTTCTGTAGCCTGATCTGTCTAGCCATTTTTCCTTCTATCCTGCTTTTAGGTTAAAGAAACTTAATTTAATTTTCTAATAAGAAAAATGGTTTTCTTTCACATGTTTTGTGATGTATTGATGTATAAAGAGATTAATTAGCATAAAAGATTAATGTCAAAGCACTTAAACTAAATGAATGTTAACTATGATGAAAGCTGAACGTAACCACTTTATCTGCAGAGCAGAGAAAATAAAATCTGCACGTTGAAGAGAGTTCGAAGGTCCCAACCACATGACAGGTGAGCGAAGACTGGTACACTCCGTTTCATGAAAGCACAGAAGCCTGGTGGTCAGTACTGGTGCAGTTAATGGGATGAGTCACGGGGCAGTGGCTCTCTTACAGAGTCCATGATGGGTGCACCTGACCACTAGATTCCCCGATTTAGCAAAGTTGTGTTTAGAGATGCTCCCAAGTATTTCAAGACACTGAGTTAGTGACCTGACTGGACTCAGTGGGTGTCAGGATATTTATTTACCTCTTTGCTTTCTGACAGCTTCTTCTCACCTTCCTTTGAGGGTACCTCTTCTTCTCTCTGTTCCTTAAACATGACTCTCCTTAGCAGTCTTATCCCTGGCCTCTTTTCACCCAGCTGCCCTTCTTAGTTTGTTGTATTTACTTCCATAGATTTAAGTACAAAGGATATGTTGAATTCTTTCAAATCTTTATCTCTGGACTCTCTCATAAGTTCCCCGAGCCCTTATTGATCACCATCTTGATATTTCACAGGCACTAAATGTCCAGAAAAATCCAGAAAGGAGTTCATCATCCTTCTAAATTTCCCATCCTGATTTGTGGTAGCCCCACTTACCCAGTTCTGCAGTTCAGAATTAAAGAATTATCCCCACTCTCCTTCTGGCCTTATTGTTTTTCCTTTAAAAACTATTTTTTTTATAGAGATGTAATTCACATATAAAATTTCATACTTTTAGAGTGTACAAGTCAATGGCTTTTAGTATATTCAGATTTGTACATCTATTACCACAATCAATTCTAGAACACTTTCATCTTCTTAGCCATTTTCCTAATCCCTCTTCCTTCCAGCCCCTGGCAACCTCTAATCTATTTTCCGTCTCTGTAGATTTGCCAATTCTAGAAATTTCATATGAATACAACATGAAATATGTGGCCTTTTGTAACTGGCTCTTGTCATTTAGCATACTGTTTTGGGGGTTCATCCATGTTGTAGCATATAATAATACTTTTAATTCCTTTTATGGCTAAATAATATTCCATTGTGCTCATGGGTCCTCGCCTGGGCAATTGTACACCTTCTTATCTTTTTTCTTTGCTTCCAGTCTTATCCTCTCCAGTCTATTCTCTGCACTGCTTCCAGAGGAATCTGTAAGCATATATCAGATTATGTCCTTCTCAGAATCTTTTGGTGGCTCCCAATTCCCTTCAGGAGGAGGTTTAAACTCCTGAGCATGGCATATCAGTTCTACAGTGCTTCCACTGACCTACCCTCTCCTTCTGTACCCTGCACACAGCCAGAGGGGACCATCTGCTCTGTTTGTTCTGTGTGGAGTGACATCCTTCCTGTTTTTCCAGGTGCAGCTCCTCTGCCAGGAATGTTCTTCTTCCCAGACTCCGCCCAGCAAACCCCTCATCCTTCTCTATTTATATATCATCTCCATTTTGAGTTTCCATAGGACCTTGAAGACAATGTAAGGTATGTGTCACTTGCTGTAATGAATGTCTGTGAACTTGAATCCAGGAGCTAAGTTTTGTTCCTCTCTGTTTCCTCAGGGCCTGGTACAGAGCCTAAAATATGGGCAGAAATTGATAAATGTTTGTTAAATGCTTGGAGTTAGAAAGAAATATAGTATTTTTCATATTCCTGTTGGTAGCTTACAAAATCGTAAACAATGTGAATATTTTTTGTCTGAGCATATGTGCTATAACTGGGGTTATTACGTATCAGTCTGTTCTGGGAAAATAAAAAGCAAAGTTACAATTAAAAAGAATGGAAATTTTATACTCTGAAAATGGCTTAATTTATTTATCAAAAATTCACTATTCAGTGGCTGACCACTCTATTTCACTCTGACACTAATAGCTCAAGGATCTCAGTAAATAACTGGTTTACAGAAAGAAACTGCTTTCGAATTTCGATGTACGAAATGCCTTTCACCCAGACACCATGAATTTAGGATCATGAAATTCTTGCAGTAACTGAAGGCATGATCAATAAATGTAGGTATCAAAAGGCTCCGTTGCCACACACTAAATCTAAGAAGCCAAAATACAGTTCCTTTTTTTAGGAAATGAGTGGTTGACTTTCAGTGAATCGATCAGCAGTCTACATGTTGTTCTGATACTGAAGTCAATTCTATGGTTTGTGTTTGATATTTTTCAGGGTTTAAAACTGATTTCAGTTTTATAGAGTTCTTGCTCTCTTTAATTCATAGGAACAGTTTGAGAATGTCCTTTTGGAATTCTCAATTGAAGATGAAATTGTAAAGTTAACTGACTTGCCGCACAGGTTCACAGGTATGTAATATTCAAAGGCAGATCAGAGCTTTTATGTGATGAAGCACCCTCTCAGGCTTCGTCCTCCCTCACCGACTCCTTCTCCATCTTCTTTGCCAGCATTTCCTCCTTTGCTTTCCTTCTATTTATTGTGTTTCCAGATATGAGTCCTGGGCTCTTTAATTTACTCCCCTCCTAGGTTTCTGTAGTTTCTCCTTCTCTATATATGCGAGAGTCCCTAACCCCAAGCACCAGACTTCTGATGCCAGTGTCAGGGGAGTTGGTACACTTGGATTGTGGTCTCATCCTCTTTATCATGACAATGGCTATCTTATCTAGTTAGTAAATTAAGATATGTCTCGAGACAAAAAAAAAAAAGTAAAATTTATGATTTTAAAAGGCTATTACTTACCATTAAAGAAGATTTCTTATGATAAATTATTTTATGATCTCAGCATAGGAAAACTCTTTTCCTGCCACATACATTGCAGTTTGTTTTAGTTTCAAGCTTCCTGGCTCTAAATTTAAAAGTGAACTCCAGTCACCAGAGTGCAAATTCTCCGTGTGTGGCCTGCCCTCCCTTTTCGCCCAATTTTGTAATTGGAAATACCTTAAAAGGAAGAATAACTCCCCTTTGGGCAAAGTGAAGCAAAAATGTAAACCGCTTCATATGCTATCTTGAATAAATGTATGTTTCCTATCATTACACTTCATGGTTAAGAATAGGTTCTTGAAGGAAAATGGAGAAAAGAAATAGAAAAATATCAAAGCACATGCATAAAATCATAAAAGTAAAAGAGAGGGCTGTGTGAGAGCTTACTGAAAAAAAAAAATAAACTGATCTATTTAGTTCTCATGCCAGCTGAATTTTTAGTATCTTTAAGAATAGGATGGTAAGAATAAAAAATGGGATTCCTCCATCAAGCTTCCCAGTATCTACAGAATTCGGGTTGCTGTTTATTCTCTATCTCTTTGGACTGGACAATTAGTTCAACCCCTCACTCAGTCCTCCTTTCTAGAGGACTTATTTCAGCAAAGTTTTCCATCACTCACCAAGGTACAGTTGCCACTCTGCTCCCCTGAGGCAAAAGAGATATTCAGCCTCTCTCTCTCTCTCTATCTATCTATCCACCTTTCTCTATCTCTTTCTTCTTCCCTACCCCCCACCCCCATCCCCCTTCCCAGATCTGCTCAAATGCCTATTTATGCCTATTAAATGCCTATTTAATACTCTGGAAATTTCTGCAGAAGTGCCCATACATAGAAACTACAAACTTTAGAATAGCTATAATTATAAATCACTGTGGGGTTGCAGAAGGTTCGGGAAAGAGAAATAGGGAAGGATAGTACTGAGGAAGTTGGTATTGCGGAGAAGGAGCTGATATACTTTTTTTAAAACTCTGATTTCTATGCCATCTCCTGGAAAATGTCTTCATTATACCTTTTTCCCAATTTTAGAGGTGAGTTGGGTGTTTCTTAAGTAAGACCAGATAAGTTATGTTTCATTGTCTCTGAAATAACTGGCAACATAAGTTTTTCATTCAATATATCATTCAAGGTTTATGTTTTACAACCACAGTCTGTGAGGTTATAACCTTTAAGCTATATGCAAAGGCTCATGAATACATCATGTAAGTGAAAATCTCTCTCTCCCTGCTCTCAAAGATTTACAAAGAGTCAGGCAGCGTGAAGAAAGAGACTGTTAAACACACGATGGAAGTCTGAGGAGCACATATAGTAAATTCCTCTGCAGAGCAAATAGTGTATGATCAGAAAACAGGGTAATGAATAAGACTGAAAATGGATAAATCAATGCTGAAGTCGATAGAGGTAAAATCAAACAAAAAACAAACAAACAAAAAGCTGAGAAGAAACGTTAGGGTGCACTGACGTTACAGCTCTTTATAAAAATAGTAATTAATGGAACATGGAGTTTTATAAGAAAGAGTCAGGCAAGTAAGTCAGTCCTCTTTTCCATTCTCTCTCTTTCTTAAGAACAGCTTTATTGAGATACAATTTGCATACCATGAAGTTTACTCATTTAAAGTGTACAATTCAATGATTTTTACAGACTTGTGTAACTATCACCATAATCTCATTTTAGAATATTTTTATCATCCCCCCAATCCTAGTACCAATTAGTAGTCACTCCCATTCTCTCCTCACCCCAGCCCCTGGCAACCACTAATCTACTTTCTGTCCCCATGGATTTGCCTATTCTGGGCGTTTCATATAAATGAAATCATATGATACATGCTCTTTTGCAACTGGCTTTTTTCACCAGACATAAGGTTTACAGGGTTCATTCATGTTGTAGCATGCATCAGCTTTTCAATCCTTTTATGGATGAATAATATTCCACTGTATGGATATACCATATCTTGTTTATCCTGTCATCAGTTGACAGTATTTGGGCTATTCCCACTTTTCGGCTATTATAAATAATGCTGCTGTGGAAATTCACGTACAAGTTTTCATGTGGACGTATATTATCATTTCTCTTGGTTAGGTGCAGAAATGGAATTGCTGGTTGCATGGTGACCCTCTGTTTAACATTGTGAGGAACTGCCAGATTATTTTCCTAAATGATTCACTATTTTATATTTCTATCAGCAATGCATGAGAATTCTAATTTCTCCACATCCTTGCTAACACTTGTTATTGTCTATCTTTCGAATGTAACCATCCTAGTGGGGATGAAGTGGTACCTCATTGTGGTTTTGACTGACATTTCTACAATGACTAATGAAAATGAAAAATTTTTTCATGCATTTATTCACCATTTTTCCTGTTTCTCTTGCCACCAGACATTCATTCGTTATTCCCCAATCTTCCATCCTTTCCTCTCGCTGGAGATCTAGCACAAAACCTGCATAGGCAGGGCCTGCATTGAGAGGCCATTTTCTGTGCTAAAGCCATCTTCCAAGGAAACTCAAGGACAAGTTCATTACTATTGATTTTGAACCATTAAAATGACTAATTTCACTTTAATTCAAGCGAATAGACTTTTATTATGTGCTTTAGTGGTATTTACCCTCAAACTAGTGGAATATTATAGATTTACTGACAATCAGGCTTGAAATCTAGTAGAGAATATAAAGTAAGTCCATCAATAAGTATAAAACAAGGAAGAATTAAGTGAATATCATAAGAAAAGTACAGAAGTGTGTTATATATGATGGAAATGAAAACCTTCAAAGTGTGCTTACCCTTTGACTCATCAACCTGCAATGAGAAATCCATCCCAGAGAAATAATTTCATATTTCCATAAAAGTTTAGGTACAGGGATGTCTACCGAAATTGTTATTTATGATTGTAAAAAATCAGATAGTTCAATAGGTAGGTACATAAATTATGATACATCCCTAAAATAATTGTGCATTTATTTAAAATGACTTACAAATACATTTATAAATGTATGGGAAACCTCCAGGGGCAAGAAAAAAGAAAGAAATAAAAACTAGAGTAGTAAACAGGTGCACTGATGCTGCAGCTGCTCTGGGGAGAAAGTCTTGAGAGGGGCTGTTAGTTTCAGTTACCTAAGGATTTAGTTTTGACATTCACGTGGGTACAGGAGACAGGAGCCAGCTTTGACTAAAGGTACCTGACTACCCATCGTACAGCCAGACTCCTTAAGGACTACAACGTCAGAAAGCGGGTGAATTAGGGAAGCTCCCACTCAGCAGCAGAAGTGACATGGAATTCTGTCTTGGTTAGTTTCTGGGTAGAAAAAATAAATTAATTTTGACAATTTATAATCATGGACCTATAAATCATGTAGGATTGGGGCCCAAATTATACTACCTAAGTTCAAGAGGAAATTTAAAAAAAATTTTCTCCTTGCCAGAGGCCCTAGAGCACCTGTCAGAAGAAAACTGTTCTGCTCTGGGACACATTCTTGCAATGTCACAACAGATCAAGTTCAAGGAAGATAAACACACAATCCACAATTCAAGGTCTGTTTTTTCCACTTCATAGATTTTTTTTCTACAGGATTCTTCATTTTTCAAAAGTCTAAATAAAAGATCCAAATTCATTTGTATCACTTTCAACTTTAAATGTTCCTTTTTATTTCTTTCTGGTAGCCTGCCTTGGATAAAGTGTAAAATTATGACAAGTATATGTCAGCAAGGATGATTTTTGAGTGAAACTAAATGTGCTATTTTTATTTGCTGAATAATAGCATGACAAAACTACCCTTTAGATCTGAAAATCGTTTTCTGTTTTGTTTTTAAATTTTCCTGCTTATGTTTCCTCGTTGTTGTTTTGTGATTACCCCATTATTTACAGTTGCAAGTAGCCCTATTTCTTATCAGCTTCTTTGAACTGCTGCCATCTATTTGATTAATTGCATGGCAGTTTGGTTTAGTAAATGCCTACCAGTATAACTGTAATTCTTTGCTTGCAGCATCCTCTCAACTTTTTACCAGTTACATCAATCTTTGATTTCATTTTCTCCTTAGTATTTACAAATGTTGCACATTCTTCAGATATCATAGCACATTCTGCTTTAACTATTATTTATTCTTTTAAAGGAGTTAGTGCCATTGCATTCATGACTTATTTAAAAATGTACTGTTATTATTATTATCACAATGAAACTACCACCACTTTTGGAATTTTCTGCTCTATTTCCGCTGATTTGTGCTTCTTCAATGACAATGTCACATATTTTAATGAAAACTAATTTTTTTGAATATGTGTTCATTGCTTTAGAAACTCATCTGGCTATATATTCTTATTTTTGTTATTTCAGATGATTTTACTTTTAAGTTTTAGTTTAAGCTTGGAGGTGGTGTCTTGAACAACAGGAGTCTTCTAGATTGCAATGAGGGGAAGAGAAGCAGAGAAACAATGTCTTGGGAGAGAGTATTTAAGATCATGAGGAAAATTCACCTAAAAAACAGAACACCCAGGAAAGCCATAAGGGCTGTCCCCAAACATTGGGATAATGGGGAAAAGGGGAATCAACAGGGAAGAAGTTCTAGCTTTAATTTACAGAAGAAAAATGTTCATTAGAACCATTCAACAACCAGATGGACAACTTTGCAGAGAAAGTACTTTTCGTTGGTGGAGTTTGAAGGATCAGGCACAGTCTTCAAGCCTAAAACCCAGGCTTTGCTCCCTTTTAGTCCTGCAAAATACACATTCCATAATAGAAAGAAAAAAATAAGTGTGTGAATTATCTACACAGTTCTCATAAAATTTAATTGATTTAATTATGAGATGAAGCTTGGAAATAGGGTGCCATTATATTTTATGCCCATTTTTGTCTCTTACTTTTAGGGAAAGAGAATTCTGTGGTGTCACCTATGTACTTTTTATGATTTAAATGTCCTTACATTGGGGACATCAAGTGGAAAAATAAGAGAATAATTTGGATAGTAGCTTTTATTTTTGGAATAGCCATTATAATATATACAAATTAGGAAATATGAAAGATATTTTGTTTCTGAAATATGTATATTAATACCCAGGAATATGATAGTTTCTTTGCTTTTGTCAACTCCTAAAGAAATTTAATTGTAGCTTCTAAACCAGAGAAAGTTTCTCTTATAAGAAAAAGCAGAAAGAAAAATAGTAAAACTCTGATTAACTGTCAATTGTCCCACAGTTCCACAATGGGGCACTATTGAGTTTTGTAAGATGCCCTTTCAATGAGCAGAAAGGGAACCTTGATACAAATGATCACCTAAAAGGCGATGCTTTGGTTTCTCATAGATGAATTATGTAACATGTATTTTTCTTAAGTGAAGATAACATGTCCTCACTGAATTGCTGAGTATATAACTGTATAATCTCACTTCAAAAGTGCCACAATCTCCTGTTGAATGCCATCAATTGGGCCTGAATTCTTTGGGGATGTAAACAAGCACAGAGAAACTGAAAAACAAACAAGTGTTATGCTATATTAAAAATTATCTTCTAGGCTTTGCATTTGTGAATATGGAAAGAATAATTTCAATAATTAGATTATTTTTAAGTATTCCAAAAGCTCTAACGTCCTATGAACTTTGAATCTCCTCAAATATAATACTATGCACCAATCTTAATTTGAGATGGTATAATATACAGCTAATCTGTGATTAAAGGTAATTCTGTGAAGATAGCATATTGGTTGTTTGACAGTGTGTATATAGATGGGATGATTAATTTATTAGTTCTATTCTTTCACAGTTGTTCTTTATCACTATTAATGAATGTACTTAGGTATGTATTTTTCTTACTGATGTCTTTGTTTCCTTTTAGATGAAATATCTCTTACATAAGAGCAATTTTTAAAAGAAATGAGAAAAATGAATATATTACATAAAACATGTTTTCATTTATATGTATTACTGCAGAAAGGGGTCACGTGTATTCTGGTGACATCTATCCATCTTAGTCTGTTGGTAAAATCACCTACCTCAGAGATGAACACATTGCAGAAATATACGGTATATTCAGGTAGGAGAACAAGTGAAAATCTACTATACTGAGAAACAGTGAAAACATTTCATAAGTCTTACTTCCTCCCATAAGCCTTTTCTAACTCTCCCAGTCCTTACTGATTTTATAGAAGTATGGCATTTAGAGACACAAGGAGTTTCAAAGGACATTTAATTTAAACTTGTATCCAGTGGGAGCTAAAGTATCCCAGAAAGAAAGCCATTTGGCTTCTGCTTACCTACACTCAGGGAAAGACAGTATCCTGCCTGTCAGGGCAACCTATTCAAATGGCAGCTTCTTAAAGATCTTGTCCCTGTGGCCTTGAAAGATTGTATGTCATTTTTATATTATTTCAGATCTGCTGGTCTCTGGGTGCCATCATAGCTGTAATAGCCCTACCATCTATCTCCCCTATGGAATACGACCTCCTAGAAGACAGAACAGTGCATTAGTCATTACCATATCCTTGACACAATGCCTGGAAAATAACAGCCATTGAAGAAAAGTTGGTTGCTGTATTAATATTTTTGGGGACTGGAATGGCTTGTGATTCCAGCCTTTTCATCAACTGTTCTGTTACTATTCTCACCTGAGCACAATGGAACTGTTCCTTAAAGAATAGACCAACTAGAGCTAATTTAATGAGTAGAAAGAGAGCCAAAGTTCTTTTTTCCCCCCAGGGATTTATTGTCTAGTTCCGATTATTAAAAGCTGGCACTTTTCAAAAATGAAGACCAATTTTTAATAGTTCAAATTAGACTTTTTCTGGAATGACTATCAAGCTCCTCTGTCTGTGGCTTCTGTATAATGTTTCATTCTCCTCTTTGAAGTTCAGGCTGCCTGAGACATTCCTCTCATTGTCTGTGACCTTGTAACACTTACCTTTGCTGGATTTCTTCTGCTCTCTGGTCATTTAAGCCTGAGACCAATTCATTTGGCACATTACTTCCTCCTACCTGTTGAGGGCGTGTTTTCCATTTTGAAAAAGACGCCACTTAACTGAAGAACAAGGAATGACAAGGTAGCCTAATAGGCCTGGCTTTTCCAGTCCTCAGAGAGTTCCCCATGGAGTCGCTCTGAGTTTCTCATGTTTTCCTGTTTCTCTCTTTTATCTGCTTCTCTTTCCTTCCTCACTTCTGTCCTTCCTCACAAGTCCTTTTGGAATTACAGAGGATCTTATGGTCAGATTTCAGTTTTTGCATTTATTACTTTGAAGCCACATACTCCTTGAGAAAATCTAAGCATTGGATCTTCCTCCTCTTTTCTCTGATTTATTTGAAATTCTCTTAGATAGCAAACTTCCTATTTTTTTCCTGATCATGAAAGTAAATTTGGCTCACTGGCATATATTTAGAAAGTACAAAAGAGTACTGAGAATAAACTAAAACAATTTGTATTTGTGTCCCTTGGAAGATTCCACTTTGTGTTTGTGTGTGTTAGTGTGTGTGTGTGTGTGTGTGTGTGTGTGTAAGTGCAAGAATATGCAGCATATCTCCTTGCGTGTGTGGACCTTTGTCTTTGGGAAGTAGGAGAATGTAAGGCAACATAAAAAGGCCCATTTAACATTCTGTTTCCATACAAATATGTATAATCTATATATAATATAATAAGATGATATTTTAAAGTATTGATTTATTTTTTTCTCCCCACACTTCTTTAACCTGTATAGCATTTCCCCAGATGGGTCAAGAGACAGGAGGCCTTCTTTGTTTCAAGGGAAGCTGTCAATTCTTGATTTCTAATTTCAAAGGCTGTAAATTCTTGATTTCTAATTTCAAAAAATGCTGTAAATTCTTGATTTCTAATTTCAAAAAATGTTAATCCAGATGTGAGACTGAGTAATTGGAAAAAATATATGATCATCTCAATTCTCCCCAATATCTTTTCCTCTTTCCACTTCAAATATGAAGACATACGACAAAAGTTATGTTAGGACATATAACAAAAGAAAAATCTCAATGACAATAGCAACAATAACAAGAATTATCAAGAAATTAACTTCAAAAGAAATGTAAGAGATTAACTTAAAGAAAATTATTATAAAAATAACTACTGAGGGTCAGACAAGAAAATAGGAATAAATGTGGAGACATGCCTTAAGATTGCATAATAGGAAGACTTAATATTACAAAGATGTTAATTCTCCCTAAATTAATTTGTAAAGTGCAATACCAATCAAAATCTCATCAGATTATTTGTGGAATTTGACAATATGATCTCAGTGTTCAAATGGAAGAATAAATGTTCAGGGATATTTAGGAAATTCTGAGTTAGGAGAGATGAGAAACTTACTTTACCACAAGTGTATTATGAAGCTATAATTTTATACATATAATATATGTAATATAATAATATATAATTTATATTACAAAAAAGAAAACTATAGAAATGTTTTCAATGTGCCACTGGTGTGGTAATAAAAAATCAGATCAATGGAACAGAATAGGGATCCAAGGTATATGGAAGTTTTGCTTTCCTAAATTTACTGCAACAGTTTCCCAACTTTTAAAATTGTAATCCTCCTACTTCTTTTACTAGCCTCTTTCTATCCTTAAAACATCCAGAGTCATCACTTGAAATCATAATAGAGTTACATAAACCTTCGACTTAAAAGCTTTCAACCATTTTCCATGCAATTGAAATTAAATCCATACTCCTACCTTGAATACCTGGATCCACTAGTCTTGCTAAATTCATCTCACAGCATGTCTCTGCCACACCGGCCAGTTCTCTCTTCCCCAAAGAGCCAAGTTCTTTGACCCTGAGAGCCTTTGCACACACTGCTCCTTCCACATGGTGTGCTTGTCCTTTGACTCTTTGTGAGGCTGGCTCAATCTCATTCTACAAGCTCCAGCTTAAATTCAGTGGACTTCCTTCAAGTAGTCTATAGGAGGAAGCTACCCTGCAGCTCCAACCCATTATTCTCTCTCTGCATGGTATTTTTTTCCTTCAGAGCACTTTCCAAGTTTTAATTACTTGTTTGCCTGCTTATTATTGTTTCTTCCACCATACTGTATCCTCCACTGTATGGCAGGGACTGTGCTCTGCTCACCACTGTCCTAGCATCTAGCACAGGGCCTGGCACGATAGGCATTTAACTGATGCTTGTTGAGTGAAAAAAGGAATGCATATCTAAAGGAATGATAGAGGTAATTGTCAAATCAGTGGGTTGTTAAAAAACGATGTTTTGGCAATGGGATAGCTCTTTAGAACAAAAAAAAATGTAGCACTAACTGCTTATTTTCTTACTCAAAAATTCAATTAATTAAATTTAAAAATTTAAATTGTAAAACCATGACATTTTGCAAATAAAACATAAGTGAACATTTTTGTATATCTTGTAAGCTAATAATACATGAGTATGATTCTATAAGATCTCGGTGATATCTAAGAAATTGCTTTTATCCTATTTAAAATGTTTAAGTCACTCCATGTTATGTTAAAATATATTTTGTGAACTGAAATATACAAAACCCAAGTGCCGTTAATGACATCATTGTCCCATGTCTTTCAACATAAGTTGCTATAATGGAGACCACCCCAAAGGCAATGGCTTAAACAAGATAGGAGCTTATTTTGTTCTTAAAAAAGTTAATGAGCTAAATAGTTCAAGGTCGGTAGGGTGACAGCACAATCTCAACCTGTATTTTCCATTTCCCAGCCAAGGGGAAGAAGGAGGCGTAAAGGGAAACACAGGCTATGTCATTCTATGGTCGACCCAGAGGTTAGTCACATGGACATGGTGTGCAGCCTTTTTGTTCCTATTCCACTTATCAGAAACGGCCATGACCAGCTGCAAGGGAGGCTATTTAGGTGGATAGTCTTATTCCAAGCTCAGATTCAGTAGTTCCATCATTAAAAGACAAGGAGAACGATTATTGATGGACATCTTAGAGTCCTTGCTACAAAGAGGCACTTGGCCCCAGTGCCACTGAGCATATTCTTTTCTTCTCGTTCATGTTTTGCCTTGTATTAGTTTTAAAAATCAGTTTTATCTGGATTTTTTCCCTTCTAAAACTCAAGATTCCAAGTTCACAGGGAGGATCATACTTTTCTTGCCAGTATCATTTCCCCCATCTTTGCACAAATTTATTCACTCCATCTTGTGTTAGAAAACTCAATGCCCTTGTAATATGGACTGATTCAGAAAGACAAACCAGATATTGCAGCACCGTCTATGTCCCAGGTATTCATTTTCAAGCCCCTTTTCCTTCTCCCCAAACTATATCCATCAACCTGATTTTGTAGAATAGGGGTAAGCACACTTTTCTATGGGTTGTATGTGGTCTCTGTTGCATAGTTTTTTGTTTGTTTTACTCTTTAAAATGTAAGAATTATCACTGACTTTCAGACTGTAGAATAACAGGCTGCTGGGCTGCATTTAGTGCACTTGTCATAGTTTGAGAAATGGTAACGTGTGTCTGTGTATTTCTCTTGAACACTGAGGGAGTAGAAGCTACAGAATCCTGCACCAAATGGTATATATCAAGGGACATCTTACTACGTCTGAGCAATGACTCCCGATCTGCAACCCTGATATAGATATATTTGCTGCTAGACACTGAGTTTGATGGCCAAAAATTATTATCTTGTCAGTATCATAAAGCTTTATGCTCTATTTATATCATGTCACCAGAATGAAAATAGCAGTTTGTCACATATCTCAATGCCTTTTTAACTGTTATAAGCATCAACCCATCTATACATACCTTTGTTGGAAGAATGTTGATGATACCCTATCAGCTCAGATAATATAGCTAAGAAAAGATTTTCTAATTCGTAACTTAAAATACCTACAGATTGCATTCTCTTTGAATATACATTAAATCGTTCATTATATGAGTAATCAACAAGTGTTTATTGAACACCTATCACATATACCAGGCACCGTACTAGATTCTAGAGATGCACGTGAACAAAGTCCATACTCTCCAGTAGGGGGTGCTCACGTTCTAGAAGGGAGATATGAACAATAAAAAAGCACATTCTTTTAAAACATGTTGGGTGCTAACAAATGCGATGAAGAAAAATAAAACAATGGGAGTAAGAAGATAGATGCTGTTAGAAGGGACTATCTTAGAGTAGTCAGGAATCTCTAAAAATAGGTGAGAGTTCAACTAAGTCAAGAATACATCAGGGACCAAGCTATGCAGGTATCCAGGGGACAAGCACAAAGGCTTTTCAGTCAGGAGTGGTCCGGAAGGGGCCAGCTGTCTGGAGTGTAGTGACTGTAGGAGAGGATGTTATAAGAAGGTTGGAGGGTTAATGAAGCCAGATAGGGCCTTGCAATTCATTGTAAGGACTTTGAATTTTCTTTTGAGTGAGATGAAAAGCCTGTGGAGGGTTTTGAGCAAAGAAGAGTTTTGATCTGTCTTAGGTTTTAAAAGGACCACTCCAGTTGCTGTGTAGGCAAAAGACTCAGGGCAAGAGTAGAGGCAGGGACACTGGATAGGATGTTATTACAATTCTGCAGGTGAGAGATGACTGGTTGGACTGGGAGGTGATAGGAAATGTAACTGTTTTCATGAGGCTCAGCATACAAGAAGTAGATCTGTCTTTAATTGTATATATTTCTAATCCTTGAGAGATCCAGTACCACCTAATTGTCTATCCCAGAATAGATGTTGCTTTGAAGTTGCTAAGGTCTCTTTCGGTGGAAAACACAGGCTAATTAAACTAGGATTTATTATCTGGTTTATTTTTATATCTCAAAATCTAGACACTGCCATGTTATTACTAATAAAGAGTCCTGGCTATAAATTAGGATGACTTCATGAGGCAGTGCTTTCTTTACTGTTGAAGAGTTGATGGAACTCTATTTAGAGCTGAGTTATGTAGAACACTAATCTTTCAGCGATGGCTTGATTTCCAATCCTCGGTTTACATCATGGGATTGCTTTGGTGCAATAAAGAACAAACACAATCAAATGTAACTCAATGCCTAACAATGCAAGGCAACAACTGCATATAAACAAAGCTAAGCTCATGGTGGATTCTCAATTAATTACTGTGAATGACAACTGAGTGATGAATTTTAGCATTTAAAAATTAACACATTCAAGTGTTGAGGACACCATAGTAAATTAGAGAACTACGAGTACTCTCCAAGTTAACATATTTTTCTAATTTACTGCTAGGGAGTGGCTCAGGTGCAGAGTAAATAAAGCTTATTATTTTGCCTCTGCTTTCCATTTTCTGCCATTTTTGACGTTCACTTCAACACTAAGTTTGGATTTTTTTTTTCTGTTTAACATTCCTCAAACTAACTTATTGTTGATTTGGGGGTGACAACCTCTCATTAAAAAAAAAATGTGGGAGGGGCTATCTTATCAATGCAAATAGGTCCTTTTGCTAAAATTCTTTTACCTTTTTGATAGTTATCACCCATGTAAAGGAAAGTGTACATATTTAAATAAACTATACAGATTAATAAATTTTCATGTACATATACACTCATGTAACTACTACACAGATCAAGATAGAGCGTATTTACAGCATCCCAAATAACCTCTGCGTACCCACCAGTCAGTATTCCACCAATGAAATCATATTCTGCCCTCTAGCTCCATAGCTTTGCCTTTTTTAAAACTTCATATTACAAAATCATATAGTGTGTAATCTTTTGAATCTGGTTTCTTTTACTCAATGCTATGTATCTGAAATTCATCCACGATGTTACATGTATCAGAAGTTCATTTTTTTTCACTGCTGCTTACTATTCCATTATGTAAATATGCCACACTTTATCCATTGTACTGGTGATGGACTTTGGCAGTCTCCAGCTTTGGGCTATTATGAATAAATCTGCTATGAACATTCTTATACATGTCCGTTAGTAGATATGCATCCTCATTTATATTGATTCTATAACTAGAGGTAGAATGCTGCATCAGAGGATCTATATAGGTTGATTACTTTTCGCATAAACAATGCTTTATGCTATTGGACGAAGAACAAATTAGTACCAGAGAAACAATACTGTTTGATGATTGTAGGCAAAGAATTTGATAGATTATTTAAGTAAATTACTTGGAATTGTTTGCTTAGTTATTGTTTTTCTTTTTGTGAAAGGCGATGAGGAACCATAATGGTAATATCTCCTCACACCCATTAGGATGGTCAATATAAAAAAACAAACAAACAAACAGTAAATACTGCTGCAAGCAACTTTTCATTCAACCTCCTCTGCACAGGGAACAGAAGTCAGATGTCTGATTAAACTGATAATAAAGTTTATTCCTAATTACTAAAAAGAAAAAAACTACAGTAAATAGCAAGTGTCGGCAGGGATGTGGAGAAACTGGAATCCTTGTGCACTGTTGATGGGAATGTAAAATGGTGGAGCCGCTATAGGAAACAATATGGCAAGTTCTTCAAAAACTTAAAAATAAAATTACTGTGTGACCCGGCAATTCTACTTCTGGGTATATACCCCAAAGAACTGAAAACACAATCTCAAAGGGATATTTACACACCTATATTCATCGCAGCACTATTCACAACAGCCAAGAGGTGGAAGCAACCAAAATGTCCATTGACACTGAATGAAGAAAATGTGATGTGTACGTATACAGTGGGATATTATTAAGCTGTAAAAAAAAGAAGGAAATCCTGTCAAAAGCTACAACATGGATGAACTTTGCGGACATTATGCCAAGTGAAGTTAGTCAGTCACAAAAAGACAAAACATGAGTCCACTGATATAAGGAAGTTGAGAACAGTCAAAATCACAGAGACAAAATAGAATATTGGTTACCAGGGATTGGCAAAAGGGGGAAAAGGCAAGTTGTTGTTCAATGGATAGAGTTTCAGTTTGGCAACATGAAAAAGTTCTAGCTATCTGTTGCATAACAATGTGCATATAGTTGTATACTACTGCACTGTACATTTAAAATGGTTAAGATGGTAAAGAAAAAAAGATAAATGTTGTTTTAAAAAATCTTATAGCTTTGATTGAAAGTATTTCTCTCTGGTTTAGGGAAACATACTTTAAAGAAATGAAATGTAGACTGGTGTATACTAGATTTATATCTTTCATAAGCTTTTGTAAAACAATGTATTTGCTCACACAGGCTTCTCTGCTTCCTTGTTACTACCTGAATGTTTTGTGTGTGTGTGTGTGTGTGTGTGTGTGTGTGTGTGTGTGTGTGTAGGGGGTGGAATAAGATCCTTGAAATTAAATAAAATTATATAAATAATTTTTTAGAAGGCAGTGAAGAGTAATTGCTGATCTCTAGAAATTAAGAATTTACAAGTACAAGGTAGTTAATCTCTACCTCTCCCTGATTAAATGAAACTATTTTTGTACTTCTGATCTGTGCATGAAACAAAAAACCCTGAAGTCGCAGTGACTCCTAAATAACCTTAGTGAAGCATTCAGTCTGTGGCCTAGCAGGTTGCAGGTTGTCAATAGACGTGATGGACTGTATAGCCCTCTTGACAACAGCTGTCCTTGTGCTGAAAGTCCATCCCTGCAGAATGTATGCCAGCCTTGCAGGGGAACCGCTGCCTGTAACTCCATTATAGGCACCAGAACTTTATGAGCAAAGCTGAGGCTTTAGTGAGACATCATACCTTTCCCAAAATAGTCATGAATTTAGGTAAGCCAGAGAGCATCATATGTACACAATTGTTGATGAACAGCAGGCTTTCCAGCCAAGAATATTATTGGCCCTTAGTTCTAAACTCAGGTTCCTCGTTTGACCTTACTTGTTAGTAGATTGGGTTATCGATATGGAATTTGTAAATTAGTTTTTATCTCTATTGGAGCATGAGCCTTTATGTTAGTCTTGGGCAGTCTTTGACCTTGGGCCACCTGCTACCTGCTTTACCCTTGCTATGGGGCCTATGATCTATTTTCAGAGTAAAAGATTGGAAAGCTGCCTCCATCTTGCTACCTCCTAAGTAGACCCAGATAACAACATTTAATGGATAAAAGAAAAAGTATTATTTTTCTCATCGATACTCTAGTTAGTAGGTAATCTAAATTGCAATACTACACATTTTCCATGGGATTAAATATAACTATTTTTATTTAGAATGAAAAAATAGTGTCAACATTTTAAAACTCCCCCCCGAACTTAATTTTTTTCTTTTCTCCTTCCTTCTTTCTTTCCATTCTTCCCTCCTTTCTTCCTTTTCTCTTTGTCTCTGTCTCTATATCCTATCTCTACCTTTATCTTTACCTCTATCTCTATCCCTATCTCTATCTCAGTCTCTATCTCTAACTCTCTCTCTGTCTCTATCATCTCCATCTCCATCTATCTTCTCTATCTCTATCTTCTTTTCTTTCAGTCCCCGTCTCTTTAGATAGCAATCGAGTCAGTTTGGAATAGAGGTCTGGAGTTTGGATTCTAGAATCCAACCATCCCAACTGAGCTCTCACTAACTGTGTAATTCTTATCCACCCTCCCCCAATGCATCTGTTTCTTCTCTTATAAAATAAAGATGGTAATTGTACATCCCTTAGAGTTGCTGTGATGATCACATGAGATGTTTGGTGCATGGCCTATAGTATGCACTCGATAAATGTAAGCTACTTATATTATTAATATGCTGGGGCCATATAGCATGGGCAACATCAAGAACATTTATTTGGAATAGGAAAAAAAGGGAACGGTTTGTAAGAGCAGCCAAAAAGCTAGATAATGATGGCAAAACTGTTGAAGCAGGTCTTGAAACTTGAAAATTAGATACACAGAAAAAAAAAGTGAGAAGTAGGAAAAAATAGATAATTTTAGTCAATGAAACAAGAATAAGATTGTTGTATTAAATGAACAAAAATTAGTTCAGGTCATAAGTTATAATAAGAGAATTTTCCTAATCATGTGCAGCATTTATATTAGTAAGACTATTTTAGGAGATGACATTTCTTTGAAGTATATAAGAGACCAGAAAAATTTTGAGCTTAAAGATCATCTGGTCCAACTCAGTCATTTCACAGGTGAAGAGACTGGGGTTCCAAGAGAGTAAGCACCTTGCTTGAGGTTACACATCTCCTGATGAAGGAGCCGGGCCAGATCACGGGTCCCCTGACTGGATCCCAGGGGGCCATCCTACTGAAGCATACAGCTCTCAAAATGTGACAAGATCAAAAAGCCCAGTGACTTTTCATGCTGGAGTGAGAACAACTTTGCATTCACATCAGGGATCACTTTCATGCCTGGAATTCAAAGCATCTAAAAACAGGTATCATTATCCCTGTTTTACAAATGGAAAAATAGGAACAAAGATAGGCTCTAGGTTGACAGGCTTTGTTGCCCAGCTTCAGGCTCCATAAATATACCCCCCATGCCCAGGCAAAATGGTATGTTGGCCCACTGCGGCTACCTGCCCCTCATTCTGGGATACCTTCTATTGCACACTTCTGTATTTCTTCAACATTGTCCCCTCCTTCCCAAATGTGCAACTCCCAAAGGATGGGTACTTTTTTGTTTTTGATCATAGACAAATCTCCAATTCCATGAACAGTGCCTGGCATGTATTTGATGATCAATGAATTTTTCTTGAATGAATGAACAAAAAAAATCGATACTCTGGGTTTCGCCACCTATCCACTTGGATTGGCAGATACATTTTGGGCCATGTGTTTAGATGATGATTTTGAGATCTCTATTATCTGTTGCCCAGTTCCATGCTCTGCAAACTTGGGTAACTGGAGCCTGCCCTTGGACTACACCCTAGATTCCTGAGCACAACCTCCTGAGGACATTCCTTTTTCTAGCCAAGGCTAACAAAGAGGGTAAGACAGGATATACTTTAGAAGACTGGACTTCTGTATTTCAGAGGTGTAAAAGAAATCTTCCAAACCCTGTACACTGGAGAACTCTGTTTACACTTTGCTAAAGTTGCTCCTCTGAGAGAAGGAACAAAACCAAATGCCCATATACATAAACGTAGTGAATCCAAACAGGGCCTCTCTCCAGTGGGCTCATCCCATTATCAAGACTAACTCACCCTTCAGACTGGGCAGCTGAGGTTTCCTTTAACCTGAAGTTGCCCTTGATATTCATTTGAAGCATATCTCGTTAGCATATGTAGACTGCTTAATCACTGCTGTCACCATGAGTTGGACAGCAAAACAGCTTTTGGATTTTGCTTTGTTTCTTTAAGCGAAACAGCTTCAGTTTCTCCGATGAAGCAGTCCTCCTGTGAACAACTTGTATGTGAGAACAGAAAACCCTTCACAAAGACTGCCTTATGCAGAACTGTTACATCTCCTGACACCCAGACATTGTCAAAAGTTCAAATTTTTCTACAGGTCCTCAGTGTGTAGGCTTAAGACAGGAAGTCTCAAGAAATGTTTTGCAAATAGCTTATGATCACAGGAAATGCCAGCTGAGTCAGGAGCATTGTTCTTCAAACGGACCTGGGTTTCAAGGATTTAATTAGGGTGGATACTCAAGCAGGACAAAGATGGTTTTTCCTTGGGGACCCATGTACTCTGTTAAAAGGCCAAAACAGGAATGCTTATGCAATGACTTTCTTCCTAAAAATTCAGAGCACTTCAAAAATTCCCACTGATTATATTCTCACAATAACTCTAAATATTAGTAAAATGATGGTGCAGATATGTTTTTAGGGCAGTTACAGGTATGCCTATAACTCCTTTTATAGCAATTTATAATCATTAGAAAAACAAAATTTATTGAGTACCATCAGCAATTATTTTCAAGGGCTGCAAATGCAAACCTTGTGCTGGGAAAGGAAGGCGTTTAGAGGTATTTTGAGGATTTAAAGAATGATCAGCCCACTAAGTCTTCCTACCACTTCTATTTTTTAATTTCAACATTTAAGTGCTGGTTATTTCCACTTGTCCTGTATGGAGAAATTTTAAAATCTTTTATTATAGTGGATTTACATCCTCTCATCATTTCTTCTTTATGAAAGTAGATGCTATATTCTTTGGTATGTAGATATTTATCTACATGTTTGTTGTAATTTGAAGACTTTAACATTATAAAGCATTGCTATCCAAGGGAACTTTCTCTGATGTCCAATAGAACTTTGTGATGATGGAAATAGTTTCTGCACTATTTAAATTAATTAAATAAAATTAACAAATCGGTTTCTCAGTCACATTATTCCACATTTGAAATGTTCAATGCCTGCATGTTGCTAGTGGCTACTGAATTGGACAACACAGTTATATAGTATTTTCTTTGTTTTGCTTAAAACTTTTTAGCTTGAAGTCTACTTTGCCTGATATCAAAGCCTTGACCTCTGCTGTCCTTTTGTTTGCTTTTGACTCATAAGTCTTTGCCTAATTTTTTATTTTTAACCTTTTTGGATCTTTTTAAGGCAAGTCTCTAGTATAGACCATAGAATTAAACTCTGCTTTTAGGTTAGTTAAGGCCAGTTACATTTATTAACATAACCCCAATGTTAGATCTCATTTCTTTCATTTTTAAATACATATTATAAATACTAGTAATCCATTGTCTCCTTAGTTAATGTGTACTGGTTTTATGCTCTGAAGAAAATAAAATTAGCTTACATTCTCTTCCTTACTCATCTCTCATCTGCTTCCCAAGTTTAGTCTATAATATTGTCTTTCTTAGTGTTTATCTTTGTTTCTTAGGCATCTATAATTCTGTTTGTCAGCATTAAATGATATCCTATGACTCCTTCCAACTACTCATGATGCAATTAATGTTATTCCACCTCTCTCATTCTCTCTCCCTTTTTTTCTCCAACATTTTATGAAAATTTCCAAACCTATTTTTATAGAGAGAGATTATATCTAAGAAGGCAGAGGGAAGTTTCCTTAAAACAAGACTAGAATTCTAAGGCTAGAAATACTATGAATAATTTATTAAGTTGATAATTCAAAGTTTAGATAATTAATTTCTTATGTAAACTTGGGACCTCGATATGAATTAAACCTCAATTACTGATTTTTAGGAAACCTTTGAATAATTATAAGTTGGATAACAAAGCTGAATTCATGATGTATGCATTTTTTCCCAATTAAATCTTTCTACATTTAGTACTTCCTGATTTAGCAAGTTCATATAGGAGTATATGAGGAATGAGGAATCCATGATCTGAAAATATGTTAAAGATTTTAAAACATTTCTCAAGTAGTCAAGCACAGACACTAGCACCTGATCTAACTGGGTTAATGTGAGATAATCCATGGAATTCAATAAACTTCTCCATGTAATATGAACATCACGATATGGTTTCCAAATACGCATCACCTGATACAAAAATAAAATTATGCAATAATATAGAGGGAATTAAAAAAGAAATATGTAACTTAAAATATGGTGGAATACTTAAATATTTACTTGTACATAAAGACTGAATTCATATAACACTGTGTTGGCAGCGATGAGCAAAGAATAAGAATAAGGGAGTTTTGCACCTTTCATATGAGGAAAAAGCTGAAGGTTTTCCTGAAGACAGTCGGTTTCTATTGACTAGGGTAAAAAATAATTAAATGGAATCTTTGTAGTCCAAAGAAATTTTAATTTCAAAATGGAAATCGAGATATTTAATATTCCTTCTTATAAAAGGCATACATGCTTCTAAAATATATTTTTAAAATTGTATATAATATAGAAAGTGGAAGCATTCTACCATCCCCATGATTACCCCATAACTGATCTAATGCCATAGAGAAATCACTAATATTAATAATTTAGTGTTTCAGACCTTATATCAATGTTATCAATGTTATAAATAGTATAATTATATAATTTACATATGAATAGACTCTGTAATCTTACATTTTTTTCATTCAACAGCATACCTTGGACATGTTTCAGGTTAGTTCATGTAGATCTACCTTTTTTTAAATAGGATTTATAGTATTTAGCATGCCATTGTACGAATGTGCCTTAATTGAGTTAATCAATCTCCTGCTGATGAATAGTCATGTTGTTCCCAGTTCTTTTATACTATAAACCGCATTGTGATAAGAATTTTATACATATATTTATTTACTAGAAGAATTTATTATATTTTTTAGAAGTGAAATTTTGAGTTGAAAAGGAATGGCCATTTTCAATTTTGATAGATAATGCTAAATTGTACTTTTAAGTTATTATAGGCCTCAGGACTTGCATGGCTTGGAAGATGACTCATAATAGAAAATTAAGATAGTGAGGCCACATTGAAATTAATGTTTATTATTAAATTTTTATTTTTGTTATGAGAGAGATAATAGTACCAATGAGAGAATTTAAAGTATTAATCAACTATTGTACAACATGCATAGGTAATGAAATGAAAGAGATACTCCTCAACTTTTTATAAAAGGGGATACAAGTACTACCTCATAGGGCTTTTGTGATGATTTAATGGGTTAGTAGTTTAAAACTCCTAGACTAGTACCTGTCACGTAGTAGGTATTCAGTAAATTATTATTGATATTTCTTACTACCTCATAGGGCTTTTGTGATGATTTAATGGGATAATAGTTTAAAACTCCTAGACTAGTACCTGTCACGTAGTAGGTATTCAGTAAATTATTACTGACATTTCTCTAAAGAGAATTTGTTCTCATAGGAGAGCTCTCTTTCAGAGTCACATTTTAAATAACTCCTTTTGTCTCCTGCTTTCATCAACTATGAGACAATTGGTAAACACTTAGTACTATGTAGTGTGAACAAGAGAAAGTTATGAAGTCTTTAAAACTGAGGAATCAAATTTTATGTTACAAAGTATGAGAAGGTAGGGGTTACTAATCAAGACAAAAAGTTGGAGCCAGGAGCATCTACCATATGCCAAAGGTCAGTGCCCGAAGCGTGAGAGGTACCAGCACAAGCTCCAATGTCAGGAAGTAAAAGCAGGCCAGAGTCAACAAGCAAGGTGACTCATAGGTAACAGGACATCCAAATTTCAGGAGTCATAAGAAGCCAGGAGTCTGGCTCCACAACCACAGAAAGGCTCAAGCCCAGAGCTAGCTCAGACCAAGGCATGATCTGAAATTCTCAAGTTCAAGATAGCCAGCCAGGGGTCCAGTGTGATGGAAGCATACCTCTGTGCTAAGGAGACTTGGCTGATAGCTGTTTCTGAGCCCTTACAAGCTTTTGTGGATCAGAGGGTCAGAAACCAATCAAAGAAGAGCTTGCCTAGGTCCTCCAAGTAGGTGAATGGGGCAGCAGAAAGTTAGATCAGATAAAAGAAGAAGGAAGAAATAAACTTTCTGTGATAGTTTCAGTACACTGTGATGGAACCCTCCTATAGCAAAGCATTAGAAAAGCTGTACATGCTTGTAATACCAAGCCTTGCATCTGCTGTCATCTCCCGGGAAATGAAATATTGCTATATTCTTTCCTTTGCATTTCTAAAATATCTAAAATTCATACAGCTTTGCTAAGATTTAAGCATTATGGCACTAAAACTTGCATTGTATGTTCTGACTGTATCTTATTTTTATCTCTGCTATCCTTGGAAGAGATGGGGGGTGATATTGGAGGGAGAGATTGCTGTGTACTTCTATGAGGTATATATGGACAGGAACATGTGAACTATTTTAGAAGCATTGCTGTTATATTTGGAACCATGAGATATCTACAGAAGTATATATAACTCTCTTGGCCCCATTTCCTAGAAGAAAGCACCTGAAGCTAAACCTTAAAACACTTTATTGGGGAGTGCAATCCCATCTAGCAGGAGGAGGCAAAGGAAGAAAGAGAGTGTGTTATGAAGCTGTCCACAGCTTGTTGACAAACTCTGTTGATTCCTCGTTCTTGATATGAAACTATCAAATCTCCATTCCGGATGTGTAAGGGAGAAGAATTATCCTCCGGTTCCCGTTTCCAATTGATCAAAGTTTTTTCTGCAGGGTGTTACTTTCCCACACTTCCAGGTTGCACCACCTGGTCCCTCCCAGCTGTTGGACAGGCTAGATCCAAGACGGTAACTGTGGCGTCTGCAGCAAAAGCTGCAGTCTGCAGGGCAAGCCAGAATGTAGGCATGAGTCAGTGGCACACCTCTCATCCCTGCCTGCAGCATGCGACCTCACAGATGCCTCTGGGTGAGTGCCCAGTGGGTTTCGCAGCATCATTTAGCTCAAAGCCCCAGCATCTTATGCCCCAGGAGCAAGAAGGAAGTCCAAGTGACACTGGCTGATCATGTCCACAAGTGTCACGAAGGATTGCAGCAGTGACTGAGGCCATAACCACAAGAATAACATGAACCACTGCTTAGGGTCACTTTAGCTGGAATGTAAAACATGTGTTCAGAACTGGAGTGGCTCATCAGTTGAACCCAGCATTAAGTTATTTACATGTTTCTGGTTACACAATAATAACTAACACTACTGAGCACTTACTATACAAAGCACTTTATATATAATCTTATATGTGAATCTCATGTAACATATAATATATACATTCTATTTTTTCCATTTAATTTTCTGAAGTGACGATTTCCCCATCTCATTCAATATTATTCAAAAGCACCTTTCACTGGCAACAATATATTTCATAATATGGATGTATAGTAATTTATTTCACTTTCCCATATAACTGAACACATTGGTTGTTTGTAATTCTCTACTCTCATAAGTCATTCAGTGTGTATAAGTCAAATTTGTCTAGTTTATGTTGTTATGACAAATAACCCTTAAATCTTACTGGCTTAAAATAACAGATTTATTTTTCACTCACATATGGGGTTAACAAGAGACCTCTGCATATCATGGTCACGTAGAGACCAAATCTAACAAAGCAGCACCATCTGAAATGTCATTGGTCACTGTGCCAAAGAGAAAAGATAACTCTGGAGAGATTCACGTTGGCAATTAAATGCATCTTGGAAGTGACACATGGTATACCTGAACTCATTAGTCAAATCTAGTTGCAAGGTCTCACCCCAGCACAAAAGGTTCAGGAAGGGAAAACGAACCAGACATGACAAACATTACTGAGTGTGACACCATTATAAATGTCCTTGTACATAAATCTTTTGTGTTTTGCTACCTACTTCCTTAAACATTTTTTTAAAAATTTGTTGTTATAGACGGTCTAAATATTTTTATATTATTGATGCATGCACTGGAGTTTTATATTTTGGCTCTCCAACCCATACTTACCCTTTTATACTCTTCTTTTTCACAGAGGGCTAGGAGCTGCAAACTACATTTCTAAGACCCCTTTACCTGCTGGATAGAAGCCATTTCCCCCCTGCTTCTGGCTCCATCAGCAGATGTGGGAGCCAAATGCAGGTGATTACAGGCTCCAGTAGCAGCCCGCCCAGAAACAGCAACGGGATCGTGGTCTCCCGGCTTTCCACTCAGAGCATGCGTGGTGCTTGTGAACTCCTCGTAACACTACCTTCTCCCTTTTGCTTCTCCAGCCCAAGGGGGAGAGTTAGCATCCTAGAATCTATGGCCTCTAGGTAGCATTGTCTTCCCCTTTGGTTCCTTCAGTCTTTCTACCAATTATCTAATCAATCCCTGTATTAAATTTTCTCTAAAATGCCTAACTGGACATTAACTGATATAGTATGTATTGCCAGGTTGCCCTTTAGAAAGTTTGTGACAATTTACATTCGGTCCCAAAGTATTTGAAAGTACTTCTTCCCTTAGCGTTCGCCATAAAGAATATTTTAATATTATAATTTAAAAATTATGTTCCAATTTTATAGGCACTAAATATCTCGTTTTATTTTGTGTTCCCCTTTTTACTACTGAGACTGAACTTTTAATGTATTAGCTATTTGTTCTTTAAGAAATAGATCATTTATGATCCTCACTAATTTTTAACTGATTTGTAAAAGACTTGATATGTTAAAGACTTTCATCTTTTGTCTCTTTTTTATGTTTCTAATATAATCCCAATTTGTCATTTGCTTCTTAATTCTGTATATGGTGTTTTAAACGTAAAGATAGTAATTAAAAAAATTAAATCAGTTCTACTACTTAGTTACTATGTGATTTCTGCTTTGGGACAGGATTCTAAAGACATAAAGTTAAAATTTTCCTTTGTAAAATATTGTTCTAACATATTATCTGTTAGGGAAAAATTAGAGTTTCATGGCTTAAATGGTTTTATTGTTTTTCCCTCTTCATACCTCTTATCTGGATAACAAAGGGTGCAGAGCCACTTCACAGTGAGATGAGATGCTCCCCACAGAATCACAGCTGCTCTATGCTCACTGGCCTGTGGCCCCACCCACAATTTCAATGGAAAGTGGTCTATAAAGCCACTCTCTTGTGGGTATAGTTGTGGCATGAGAAGTAAAGGCCAAAAGCTCAGACCTCTAGTCCCAGCTGTCTGATCTTCCTCCTTTGTCAGATGAGCCACTTCCTTCGTCTCTATAGTCTAGGTCTCTTGTCCTGAAAATGGTTTTTAGTTAGTATACAGAAACTTCTTCCCTGGGGCCTGCCTCACACTCCAAATTATGCTCAACATTTTTAGCTAATGCTCCCTCTTCTGTCCGCGCCCCCACCACCCCAGGTGGTTTAAGGAGATGAAATTATATGTTGAATGGATATGTATCTACATAATATTTTGTATATACTTTCTACTCAATATTTCACTGGAGAATGAGTCATTTTTTCTTCTCTATCACTTCTTTCTTTGTTTTCATGCTTAAAAATTACTTTTCCAATCTAAGATAAAAAAAAATACAATGATCTATCTTTTCTATTAATTTGAAGATAGTAGTTTTTACTCTGACCAGTGAATAATAGTTGGTCCCTAGAAAAATTATGTAGTCAGTAGCTGGTATGCAAAAAGAAGAAAATAAACATAACATATTTTCTTCTTATTCTTTTCCTGAAGACTTTTTTTTCCCATATGAAAAGCATAATTTTCCAATAATCTGTCTCACTTCATTTCTCTCCCTACAGACTGTTCTATGGGCCCAGAAATAAAAGGGGATGCTGAGCAGGGTATCCACGATTCTGTATTTCTCAGTATCAAATACAGCCACTTCCTCAGGAGAGTAATAGTCTCAAAGCTCTATCTCTCTAGTCCAGGGGTTGGCAAATTTTTTCTGTAAAAGGCCAGAGAGTAAATCTTTTAGGGCATATGGTCTCTGTCAAAACTACTCAATTCTGCAGTTATAGTGTGAAGCAGTCAAGGCAATGTGTAAACTAATGAGCATGTTTCAATAAAACTTGATTTATAAAAACTGTGAAAGCTGTAGACTCCTGCTCTAGTCTCTGTGCTGCAGCAGGAGGTAATCTGGTATGATTAATGAACACTTTAATTTTGGTTACTTACTTTTGTGTGAGTTAGGAATGTCGACCAGCTAGACTCTCACAAGCTTGTTTAGTTTGGATGTTCGTTATTGCTGTTATGTGAGGTGATTGTGACCGGCATCATCATGCCTTATTCCTCTTTCTTATGGAGCATTAAGTTCACTGTCTTTCAGTCTGATGGTGGTTTCTGTGGTTGTGCATTCACCGGGGTACCATTTTTTTCTTCGAAGTGAAGTGAGGAGCAATCATGAGACAGGTCAAAGGCCTTGCCTGAGAAGTCGCTGATTACTTCAGACCATGACAGTCTGTTCATTATCACAGGTGGAAGCCGTCAGACTTCTATTATTCGTAACTGTCTCTTCTCCCTGATGTCCCTGATCTTTGAGAAACCTCCAGCTATTTCCTGACATGCTACAGCAGCCAGCTCCCTGTCCATCTTTTAAGTACTATACCTTAGTACTGCACGCCTATCGTTTCATTTTTCACAAAAGAAATAAACTGCTCAATTTCACCCTTTGTATGTATTGTTCGAAGCAAATTATAGGAGTCTATATTCTTCCATACTTTAGATTATTCACTCTTAACATTTTTAATACACATATACTTGGGAAGAGGGATACATATGATACAGGAAAGTTTAAAAATCATCTTAAAGCATAGGAATTGGACTCAATCTATATTAAATGGCTTAAGCTTAAATCTTATATCTATAGGTTATGATGGCTGCTCAGTTTTTAGGAGTGGGTCAAATGAGTGTGAGAAATTCTAGAAAAATAACGAATCAAGAATATTGATCCTTTTTTTTTTCAATATCTGATCTCATCTTCACCATCCTTTTAAAGACCTTCTTCCCCCTAAGTGATTCAGAAAGTAAATCAGCGAATAGACTCTAAACATCCATTCATACTTGCTCTCTTCCTTCCTTTTTTTCTTTCTAAAAACTCAATTTTAAGAAATAGCCCTTAGTTGTAATATTGTAAAATAAATATTATCTTTATTCTCATTTCAGAAAATATTTTATGCTCTTAAATATTTTTTATAGCCACTATGTTAGGGTCTTTAATTTGCCCAGACTTGTCATGAGGGAAATTCATAGAAACATAAAAAGTACTGAGGGATCTATCCTTTTGAAGAATTAGGTATATATACTTTACTATATATAGATCAACTGGACCCCCGGTTTAAATTCATTATGCCTGAGCTTAAGCTAGGATTCCAGCAAGTCTAGTCAATTGGGACCAATAGGAAGCTCTCTGTGTGATGTTTTGAGGTGTCTCTGTGAAGAGAATCCATGCTAAAAACAGATGGAGCCAGGACAAATGTGCTAGAGTAAATCCTAGAGTAATAGAGAAAGCATGTTTCTGAGGGCCATGAAATATGTATAATTAAAAGTATTCCTGACTCAGCTCCATAGATTCATGTCTATGAATCCCTATATTTAAGGACTAGAAAATCCAAAGATATAAAAACTCAAGGACTTGTTTATTAGCAATTTTCTAAGACTCTAGAGTGCAACAGATTATAGAACAAAAGACTGAAAAGCATTTCTCCCCACCTACTCACAGAGACTACTTTGTTCTTTTAGAAGCTTGTGGACTGCTGTGCCTCAGTCATGGTTCTCAAAGCAAGTGGCAGGCGCTTGGAAGAGGCAGAGCTGCTCATTGGAATTGGCAACAACAGCTCAGAGCCTCCACAGTGGCACGCGGTAGGCACGATGGGGCCCTAGCAGATGCACCTGCGGGGCCCAGAAGCATGTGCAATGTTCAGCCCCTGTCCTGGTACTTAGACATGGCACTCGTGTCCTGCAGACGTGGTACTGGTATCCGGTAGAAGCTAAAGTCCTCATAAAGAACCTTGGTAGCCAGAAGAAGCAGAAACTAAAAGGACTCGATTCTAAGCACATATGAGGCATTCCCTAGCCGAAGGGGAATGCAAACATGGTGTGGGCTTAAGACCTGCATGACCCAGTAAGAGCAAGTGCAATAAAACACGGGTTATTATCATTAATTTATACTTAGACTGCAGAACCCAGAAAGAATCAGAGTTGACAAGGAACATAGATGTCCTCTAGTAAAACCTTCATTCCAATGCAGGATTTCTTTTGCTAGCATTCTTGGAAGATCTTCGCAGCTTAAATATGCTAACAAAGGGAAATTCACAATCCTTCAAGATCTAATACACTGATGGATTGGTTTATGTCTACAGTATATGCTTAGCATTTCTGAGATGTGGATATTAAATCTCAGAAATGCTAAGCATATACTGTAGACTATTATTAACTGGTAATGTAAAATAGGACCTGTAAGAGAGAAATTATGATTGTAGACATTTATATTTATATACATGTTTATACACATAAACATGTACATATATTAATATATATATTTTTGCATACAAACAAGTAGGACCTTATTAAACTTATGTATAACAAAATTTTAAAAGAGCATTATTCTTTCACTAATAAGAACAGAATTAGTTAAGATAGTACTACCTGTCATAACAGATAAAACCCTGAATCCCAGTGGCTACATAGTAAAAAAGTTTATTTCTTACTAACCTGAAGATCAAAACAGATGTTCAAAATTTTTTTGCCAATTAGTGAGTTGGAGACCCAGCTTCCTTCCATTTCGTGGCTCTGTCATCTTTGACAGTGGTTTGCAAGGTTACTTTCCTTGTATGCATTCAGCCAGTGGAAAGGGAAGAAATGAAGGCTCATATGTGGGAAGTTTTCACAAGCTAAGTCTGGAAGGAGTTTACATCTTTTTTGTTCATATTCCATTGGCTAGAACTCATTCACATGATTACATGAAGCAAGGGAGCCTGGGAAATATAATACTTATACATATCTAAGAAAAGAGAATTTAGGTCGAATACAGACTACATAGTGTCTGCCACTCCTATTTGGCTTGAATAAAGTCACCGCATCCCCATGAGACATGTTGTACTTACTGAAAGATAGTCCAGTCTTTTTCAGTTTTAACTAAACTTTAAAAATGTATATTTATGCATACTTAACTACTTGCAAATAATGGTAAATATTAGGCCACACCTCTCTGACTCCACCCACCTCCTTAGTAGAGGCCACTTGATTATGGGGCAGATCTAGACATCCTGAAGTTTGTATAATTTGGTAAAATCTGTTTAAGAAAAAAGATTACAAAATTAGCTATCAAAGAAAATATTTCATTAGAATGAGAAAAAATTTATAACAAGTAATATACTTTCTAAAAATATGACAAATATCATAAACATAAAATCCAGAAAACAACATAGTATTTTTAAATAATTAACTTTCTAACATTTCTTTAAAATACTTTCCCCTTACATTTTGGCTGTTACTCTTAAACTGCCTCTTCATCAGACTGTGATTTTGTAGCATCATTTTCCATAGACAATAGAAAGAAAATTTCATCTCTTCTCTAACATAGTTTATTGAAGTATTTTTCCTTAATATTGATAGTTTAGAAAAGTTTTAGGTTCGTGACTTATAAGTAATACTGTCAGGTAAATGTGTTAGATTATCGCCAAATTTGGAAAAGCTTCTCAAGTTTTTTTTAAGATTTAAGAGCTCTAAGATTTTAGAGCAATGCAGACATTTTGTGCAGTGACTATTGTTTAATATCCTGTGAACTGACAGTGCTCTTTGCTTTGCTAGGGCTCCTCCTCAGGTCTCGTAAGTGCCTGGTACAAGTGAGGGTCCTTGGCACTTAAATTTCTTTAGCTTCTTGGTTATTCCACCTCTACACCAGATCCTATAAGCAGGTGGGCAATCTTTCATCATTTTCTAAGACCTGGAGAAGCTGGCTATTTGCACTACCCTAAACTTGACATTTTTCTGCCTGAGTTTCTCTCTAGATATCTCATGATGCTGGACCCTTATCACGGTGCTTTGCTCAACTGCTCATACAGAATCCAGTGAACCTGATGTAGGTCCATATAGAGTCTATTGCTATCATGTGAATGCTTTGTTCTGCTAATAACTTGGTTGCAGCTTCAACATCTGCAGCAGGGCATGATCCCCAACAACCCCCGCCCCAGACTGATCTGATGCCAGTGGCAGGTCTAGTCGCAGGCCCTCCACTACCTCAGTGTACCCATCCTGTTAGAGTTGGTCGGCTAGTCCCTGTTCAGCTTGATCACTGGATATGACTATAAAACGAAGGTGGAGGGATCATAGGTCGTTTATTCATCCTTTAAAATCAGGCTTGGATTAGCCAGAAAAGATTACTTAGATAGGAAAGTTTCAAGTGTCTTTCTGAATAACAATGTAATTATTGGAGTTAGTAGTAAAAGGCTGTTCTAAACACAGGAATGGTTTGAGTCCAAGTCTCATGATTTTGTAAGGTGGAGAAAGTCACTGGGAGCAATCGAAGAGAATGAAAAAATGGATTAATAGGTGAGAAAGTAGAAAGTAGTTAAAATAATTGTAGATAAAGGAGACAAATAGAATAGAAAAATCTGAAGAGGATAAAATAAGGTATGTATATAGGGAGTTTCGATAAGGAATAATATTCGAAGGCTGTAGTTGAGCTGAATGAGTGAATGCATGATTTTAGATCATACAACAGCATCTACTAATGTGTCTTACCCATCATTTATTTTAAAACCAGGCATTTGCAAATTGTCAAAACAAGTAATGTGATAATACAATTACCAACCATAAGAAAGAACTTTCTGTGTTTTAAAGAACTTCAAAGCCTAATTAAGAATTCCAAGGATATAAATGAAAATATTATTAGTCTATGAAACCAATTCAAGTTTTATTTTTAAAAAATAATTTATGCATGTTTAACTATTATTATTTACAAATAAAATAAATATGTCAAAAAAGTTAGTAATTCGATAATCCTTTATCCTTCTGACATGTTTGGAAGATGTATATGCCATATTTCCTTATAGCAGATCTTCAATTAAAGAATCTAATTTCAAAGAACTAAATATTTTTATTTTATTTTGACACTAGAAATGAGTCTCTGCTTCCAGGGTCATTTAACGTTTATTATTAAACGTATAAAACATATAAAAATCAATGCCTGCTTCAGGGAGTGTTAAAAGCAAAGTCTTTAGCTTATGTCATCCTTTGCTTATAGGAGACTCTTTTAATATCACTTTTAGATATAGAACAAACTTAGAAACAAATCGATCTTCAAAACAATTCATAGAAACAGATTCCCCTTTATAAATTACCCACAGGTAGGACATTGACTATAAAAATAGAGACTCTTGTTTGAATACAAGACTCTAACCATGTGCTATAGTTCTATGTGCATTTTGCTGAGATAAATGGAGAGATATTTTCAGTTCCCTGTAACCTAAAACATTTCAGACAGAGGAAATGGTCTCTGCTAATGACAGAGGAAAAGGTCTCTGCTGCTTCTTAAATTTTAGGTGTTTTTATCCCTTAAGTGGAAGATTATTGAACAAAGGAGTGAAATCTTATAAGTAGCGAGAGGCTTTAGAATCTTCTGACCTTTTCCCCTCCTTTTCTCTCAACATTTTCCATGAATGTGTACCCAGGTATCCCTATTTGGAGTGCTGGATAGTTCAGGCTTGTGACAAAGCAAACTTGAACAACGAAGGAGAGAAAATGAATAATTTAAAAATGATTTGGCAAATAAAAGTGATGACATATTAGCATCAAACCAAGTATTTAGCAAAGGAGAAAGGATCCTTATTTGTCAAATACTGAAGCCCTCAACTTTGAGGTAGGAATGATGGATGCATGTGCTGACCCAAATCAAAGCACCTCACAGCAGAAGGTAACCTTGTCATCTTCACCTGAATTGCACTTTCTCCCAAACTTCCTTTATCTTGAAGAACTAGTGGTGTTTTTGGTCTCCTGTGATTTCCAGTAGTTACTATCTTTCATCCATCATTCTTTTATGATGGAACCAGAGATTTGGTAGGTTTTTCCCTTGATCTGTGACCTACTTAGGCAACTACATTATACACGGACTGCAGCCTGGAATTTTGGAGGACTTTTCATTTAAATCTTCCTCATCTGTATTTCCATCCTCTATTACCTATTTCCATTATCTTTATTTGGCGGTTTAAATGCAGATTAATTACTGCTATACTGGTGCCAAGTGATCTCAGTCGAGGATGAATTTGATTATATTGGGATTGCAAAGTCCTTAAGCATTTATACTTGCATGACTCGATATTTATCAGGACACTGTTTCTTGTTGAAAGAAAATGAAAGGACTTAGTGCATGGGCAGCAGTGAGTGGGAACCAGCTAGGAGAGATGAGAATAGAGGGGTTGGCCTAGTGTTTGTCCAAGGTGGTTAGAGCTAAAGTTGTTGACTCTCACGGAACTGCAATATTGAATGGGTTGAATTTGTAGAGTACAATAAGAAAAAGGCTTCCCTTCCCCCCGCCTGCCCCATCTCCCATTTCAGCCTTTAAACGTGTTCTATCCAATTTCTCTTCCCTATCTCTGGCTGGTGTCTCCATCGGATTCCATGGCTTTTGAGTCACTTTGAAAAATCAGAACAGTCTTATTTTCAGATATAAAGAAGTCTGACTCAGTATAAATAACAACTTCCATCTTATAGTCATGTCAAAATATCTCCCCTCCTCTGCTCAGCAGGCATTTCTCCGTTGTTCTGTAACTATCTACATCACATCCCCTCGAGCTCAGTACCCTCTCCTTCTAGATTGAGATCTCCCTGTCAACCCTGCTAACACCCTTTCAAGATGTCTTGAGTCAAGATGACCTTCTGGGGCATCCACTTGGCCCCCAGGAAAAAATCCTAACCCTTGCTCAACAAATGGTCTAAGAGCTGCTCCTTCTTCTTCAAGTCTCCCTTGGCCCTGTCATTATGGGCAATTCCTCTAGCCTCCTGCCCAAACTCCAGGGGATATACATCAGGCTCTCCTAAGTATTCTCTCCTGGTGTCCAACTCTGGGCCCATGGGGGCACTTGGGTCTGGGTCCTGCATCTCAGTAACAATCCTCCTGGAGAGAAAGATACTGTTTTGTTTTGTTTTGTTTTGTTTTTTCATACATATTCAACTCATTCTTTTGTTCTTGGGAAGCCCTCTTACTTGGCATGAATTTGGAGCACCTGACCCCTCTCAATATGGCTGGCAGCTCTGCATCTCAATGACTCTAATCCTTCTTTATAATTTCTAATTTTCTTTCCCGTAAATAAGTAATGGGGTACTTAGGGAAAGGTGTACTTCTGCTCTTAGTAAGGCATCAACTTAACATCTGCTACTGTTATTTATAGAAGAGACCAATAATTAGGGCTGACAAAGAAGCCAGAAGAATTAACAGAATCATATCTGTTCTGAGCTCAAGTGGGGTTCCCTATGGAAACTCCAAGAAACCACCAGGATAACTTTGGGAGCTCTATTAGTCTGCTAGGGTGGCTATAATAGCAGATATTTATTTTTTCACAGTTCTGGAGGCTGTAAGCAGGACTGATTTCTTCTGAAGCCTTTCTCCCTGGCTTGCAGATGGCTGCCATCTCATTGTGTCCTCACAAGGTCTTTCTGCCGCGGTCCAGCCACGACAGGATCCAGGGGGCCCCAAAGGTGGGCAAGGCGTCGGCACGGGAGACAGTCGACTACACAACTCAGAGGCGGTGTGACACTGTTCCGTTTTATTGTGATTTGAGTACAGCTTTTATACTTTTTATTTTGGCATTTGATTATACTTTGTTGTTAAGGTAGCAGGGAGTTAAATTTCTGTGGTTAGGCGAAGCAGAAAATCTTATAGAGTATATTATTATTAATGTTCATGATTAACTAGTACTTTTTTCTCTCAATCATTAGAACAGAACTACCTGATGGAACAATCTAAACTTTAATTCTTATATCTATTACGTAAGATACAGTTTGATTTAAGTAAAGGTGATAGATAGATGTATTCATAACAGCAAGCATTGGCTTGTGGGCAGACATTGTTCTTCTTTCTGCCTGAAGAAATCTTTTAAATGCTATTTGATTTATACTATATCTAAAGTTCAAGCTGAACCTTTCTCATAGCTGTTCAAAAGTTTCCTTGGTGCAGTAATGAGGAAATATTTATAAAAATCAGTTTTACAAAGCTGCTTTCATAAGCTAAGTTTCTGTTCCTTTGTTTTTAAGCACCAAGGAGATCCTGACCTAGCCAGCCTTTCTATGAAACTTAAACTACTATAAGGCACATGAATTCTATCTTTATTCACTACATGTATACTATCTTTATTATAAGCTTCTATATAAGGCAAAGGAAGATCAGGTAATCTTTTCATACTGTTAGCCCCCCAGGTGGATACCAGAGTTTTCTATTTATTCACTAGGCCACAAAAGGAGGCCCTTCTATAGTAGGCACAGGCTTATGAGTAAATTTCTTATCCTTTACTAATTTTTCTACTAACTGCGTGGGAACAGGAGTATAAACTGGTTCTAGTAATTCAGCTTGTTATGATTTATTCATAATATCTTTAAGAGGCACGTCAAAAGGAATTTCCCTTAATAATTGTTCAAATAAAGGGTTTACGCATTCTGGACACGTCACGGTGACTAGAGCTGATTCCATACGCGGGGAATTTACTATGTTTTCCTCAGAGCCAATTTTGAGGAAATCCATTTGTATAGCGTTTACACTTACTAGAATTTGTGCTACCCAAATTCCCCCTATTAATAGGATCATTTCTAAGAAACCAATTATCCCTAAACACATGCCACGTCCTCGTTCTTGACGATGCATTCCTTGAAGCCTCTGTCCCCATCTCCGGACCTTGTCACGCAGTAGGGTAGAAAGAGGACACGGCATCTTTCTCTGTGTGGGCATGCCCCTGGTGTTTCTTACTCTTCTTATTAGGACACAACTCAGATTGGATTAGAGCCTTACCTACAACTGCCTCATAATAACTTAATTTCATCTTTAAAGACTTCTCGCCAACTAGAGTCATATTCAGAGGTACTAGGGGTTGGGACTTAAACATATGAATTTGGGGAGAACACAATTCAGTCCATAAAGGGAGGAAAAGGTTGAGGCTGGGGTTAGCTGGCCCCTTGGGGTAGATACAGCCCTCAACATGCCTGCCCTCTCCAGTACCACTCATCTGCTGAGTTTAGGCAGCAGCGATGCTTGGAGTTTGAGTCACAAGGTTAGGGATGACCAAGCTAGTCCATTGGAATTTCCAGGCTGGTGACACTCAGGGACATTCAGGGTATATACTAATTCAGTCTTACAGAGGGCAAATCAGTCCTTGAGTTATAAAGTTACTCTCTACAACAAAGAATTCCCAAGACACCTACTCTGAACCCTCTAATGTCAGATTAGAAACAATTAGCGTACTTTTGTGTCTACGATAGTCAAATCAATCAGAAAATTGAGCAATAGTGTGTGCGTTTGCTTAAACTATGTAAACAATTATCTTAATAGACCACATAGTTTTGCTTTAGTAGACCTGAATCTGACTTGTGGTTTAATTAGATCCATATCATTTGATAAGGCTGTTTTGATGCAGCAATATTGGTGTGGTGTTTTTGATGTCAAGATATTTTGACCACTCTTAAAGAAAAAAAAAAGAAGAAAGTGGAAGAAAAACCCTGTTAAACTTACAGCTTTAAAAAATCACAAGTGTAGAACAGACATCCCCACCCTTAAATCTTGTTCCATCTTAACCCCGCTTACGATGAAATGTTCCTTCTCTAAAGATAACAAGAGAGATTTTGATATCTCTGGGAACAAAACTTTGGAGGGAGAAAACAAATTAAAAACAAAGACCTGAAAAAATAAATTTCCAAAGGAGTAGGACACATTATTCTTCATTTGCACCCTCATCAGTGGAAATCTGAGGGAGTCCAGCTGATTTCGTGGAATATTGCTGGATGCTATGGTTCTCTTGTCCTAATACTCTTGAGACTGTGGAAAATTTGAGACAAATACCTTTATAAGAAATTTATGTTAATAAGCATATCGGAAAAATAGAATGTAATGAATATGACCAACATTAAATGTGTAACCTGGATCAGACAAAAAGTACAATCATTTACAGAATCCTTTTATTTCATCCAAATGTGATTCAAGCCTCCTGGTTTCTCTTCAATTACAAACTCCTCTGAATTGTCTGTATCTATTTCCTTCTGCAGAGCCTCTATTGATGCTACCTGGTCTCCTGAATGCACCCTGTCAGTCTTCCACAGTGTCACCTTCTGCCAGCCTGTCATTGTGCTCAATAGAGTTTTCCTGATTTAATTTTTTTTACTTATATCCCAGCCCCTCACCTCCAATTCACTGGGAAGTGGACTTCCTGTTTTCTTGGAAGTTAGCACCTTTCTCTTTTCTTCATCTCTTTTCCTGTGTGGACCAGAGAGACTTTCTATCTCCACTGAATTTCTTCCCAGAAATTATACACTCAAACTCAAGTCTACAAATGACAACAGTCTATTTTATTAAATATTATATAACTCTCTAGTGAAGTTAATTTATGTAACTGGTATAAAATACAGTTTCAATCAAAAGGTAAAATAGGAGAGATCATTAACAGGTTAATAATTCATCAACAATTACTATGGTATATGAACTAATTTTGAATGTTTGATTTCAATCCACTTTTAAGGAAATTAGATATTAAATAAGTAGGGCATATCTGTCCAGGGCAATTCTAACAAGCAATTCAATAAAGCCACAACTTTTTAGAAAAAAATTGTGCTTAAATATACCTCATACAAAAATTACCATTTTAACAATATTTAAGTGTACCATGGCATTAAGTACACTCACATTATGTGCAACCAGCACCACTGTCCATTTCCAGATATTTTCATCATTTCAAATAGAAACTCTATGCCCATGAAATATTAACTGCCCTTATCCTTTACCCCAAGTCCCTGGCAGCCACCATTCGACTTTCTTTCTCTATGATTTTAACCACTCTAGATATTTGATTACCCAGAACATAACCAGGCAAATATTTAACAGTGTCTTTCCCACCCAGCTATTTTGATACCTTGTAAGGCTGGGTCCCCAGCCAGTCAGTCACCTTGGCTCCTTTTCTTGGTGGCCTAGCACTGCTTCTGCTCAGGATGGTTCCACCTGATCCAGACCCTGATCTGATCATTAAAATTAAACTTGAATAATTAGAATTAAATATTCTTTTCAAATAAAGGCTAAATTGTGATCTTTGATTATGCAACAGTTTCTTGATTAAAAAAAAAATAGACGAAATGGAAAGAACCTACCCTTTCCTGTTTTTGGCAAGCAAGCAAACTTTTCTTAAATTTTTAGGCCAATATATGAATTTCTAAATTCTTTATTCTTTTGTTTCATTAGTTCTGTGTTTCCCCTTAATTATTGAATAAACTTAGTCATGAGCTTAGCTTGTCCCCAGAAGTTTTTACTTAGGTTCCATCTCATTGTCTTTCGCTTTACAATGCCTTTGGTATTTGCTATACGTGATACTTTGACAACCAGATATTTTCTGGTCTTGTATTCAGTAGTTTCTTTTTCTTTCTTTCTTTCTCTTTCTTTCTTTCTTTGTAGTCCTTATATTTTCTGATTAATTATACCCTTAGGTGGGGTATATGTTGAATAATTTATTTTCCACTTTTTGTTACTTAAATTTCCACTGTGATATATACTATACATGTCAAAATTTAAATATATAGTCAAACAAGAGGAGTAACTTTTTCCATCTTAAATGATTAATGTAAACATAATTCTCAAATGTGAAACTCTCTTTAAAAGTACTCTGTATTCTCTTTGTAATTTTGAATCAAGTGCTGAAAATTAATTCAATAGGTTAACTTTTCTTAATATATGAAATGCTCAAACATGTTTACACATAAATAAAACTCTGAAATAAGTCAATGTGGGCGGACAAATTAGTAGAATCCAGCTATGTGAGATATAACGAAGTGCAAGAACCTCTTCTTATTCGGAAGCCTTTGAGTGTTGATGGACTGATCTAAACAGGTGAGACTGGCAGAAAGTCTGTGGTTTTGCCAGCTCTGTGGCAATGTTAGGAAGCTAGAATTTCCTGATGGGAAGGAGAGTTGCTGGAAAATGGGCTAAGGTTACTGTCAGGAAATATTAAGTGATGGCGTTTATGGACTAGTACTGGGGGCTTGATTCTCCAAAAAAAAAAAAAAAAAAGCAATTCAGTCGCGCACCAAAGGAGCTAAAGAAAAGGATGAGCATAAGGAAATGGTGCCACAACCTGGGTGGAACATGGTCTGAGTCTGAGCAACTTGCAGTTAGTTTCCAGGTACCACCTGGGAAAAGAGGTGTGCAAAAGGCATTGAGGGACTATAGTGCTACTTTATAATTTTACCCAGTAACAAGCATTCTACCATTAAAACTATGTTGTCCTATTACTCTTTCATGTTTACAGTAGTTATTTAAAATCTATGAAAGCACCAATTAACATTTTATTTCAGACTTTAATCTCATTGCTCTGCCCCCATAAAGTAATATAACAATTTTTCTCATAGGCATCTTTCTTTGGAGCCTTTTTATAGATTGCGTTGAGTGCCAAGGACACTATAGATGTGCAAATATAAATTGATTAAGTGATTCAAATCTTGTTTTTACAATGGAATATTCAAAGTTTCTGGGGGTGATACCAGATAATCTGCATTTAATTAAAAGTAAAAACATCCTATATGGGAAATTTAACTAAAATTCTGAGACCACTAAAGCTAACCGAGTAGCATTTTATTTGTAAGCATGTGAAAAATTTGACAGTGTTACATTTGGGTCCTAAGAGTAAATAATATTCATTTCCACTAACACATATACACACACCACACAGGTAAATGGAGATGTGAAGAAGAAAAAAACCCCACAAATTTCTCTTAGCTGTATACCTAATTAGCAGAGTCTGATTTAACTTGACAGTTTCACATAACTTTGTGTGTGTAGTCAAACGCTAGAGAACAATAGATCTTTGATACCTTTTTGGGGAGTCTCCATCCCCCAGGCCACAGACTGGTTCTGGTCCATGGCCTGTTAGGAACTGGGCTGCACAGCAGGAGGTGAGCGGCAGGCCAGCTAGCAAAGAGCAAAGCTTCATCTGTATTTGCAGCCCCTCCCCAGCGCTAGCATCACCACCTCAGCTCCACTTCAGGTCATCAGGCATTAGATTCTCATAGAAGCACCAGTCCCTGGTGCTGAAAAGGCCGGGGACCACTGCTTTAGAGCATCACTTTTGAGTAGTGTTCAGATAGGTGACTATCAGCTGAGCTAGAGTGTTTTTCCATCAACACAAAAGCTGTTAACCATTGGGTAATTAGTTCTAGCTGTTGGCCAAGTAGAGCTCAACATCTGTTCCCTTCATGGTTTCAAAGGAAATAGAGGGGACAATATTATTTTTATCAACAGTTTCATAGGCTCAGATTATTTTGTTTAATATAGGATAAATCATTGAAATATGAAATAAACATTCACTGGCATAATAAATAGGAAATTTTCATATTAACATATATTCTCGAGGATAGGTGTTCCATGCTGTCAAGACATGGACAAAGCATACTGAGGAAAGGTTATTTTTAATTATTAACTTCAGATTTATTTTTCAAATTACAAACCTGTCTTTCATGACCCAACTATATCCCACTTTCCTAAATGAAGTATTTGATTACCACAGTCCAAACATATAACTTCTATCAACTCCTGTAACTGTAGACAAGCTCAATCTGGTCCTATCCTATTTAACAAGACTCAGAACCAAAGTTTAAACCTTGGATACACCAATCACAAGTAACACTTGTGAACTCTTAAACTGTTACCCTACTCTGAATCCTGTATCAGGAAGATTTGAGCCTTGCCTCCTGTCTTCTTGCCAACCTACCTAAAAATGAAGCTCCTTTCTTTCCTCAAAGCCAGTGACAAGTATTGGTTTCTATGTGCTTCAGGCAGTGGAGTCTTGTCCAGTAACACTCTTACATATTTATTGCCTCTACATATTCATGTTCTCTTATAATCATACTTTCCTACCAATTTTTTATTATGGTGAAATACACATAACGTAGTTACTATCTTAACCATTTTAAGTGTACAGCCCAGTGGCATTAAGTACATTCATATTCTTGGCAACCATCACCACCACCCAAACTCAGACTTTTTTTCCTCTTGCAACACTGAAACTCTATACCTATTAAACTCTCTACTCCCAATCATATCTACTTTTTATTTTGTACAAAGTGTTTCCTCTTAGTCTTATCACTACAACTACGTCATAAATCCCTTGTAGGGTGCACCCATGCATTACTTATATAATATACACATATGCCACTATTAGGCATATGTTCTAAGTGCTTTGCAAACATTAACTCATAATTATTCACGCGTGTATGTTTCTGAGGATCTAACATGAGCATTGTATATGGAATACTTCATTTCTAAAGTATTTCTGGAATAAAGTTCGGTATCACTTAAGCATTTCCAACTGATTCTGGTGGAAAGTTACAAAAGGACCAGATTACCCTGGGGAAATGACTTCGGGAGTAATCTGACTCTAGGTGGAAAGTTTTGAGAAGCCCTCTTTTTTAGCCATATTTAGACCTGGTGTCCTCTCAAGGAAAGCCAGGAGGGAAGCTATTCCTGACTGACAGAGAGTATAGAAAGTGACTCCACGCAGTTCAGGTTTCCCTTTCTACAGGGATCCGCCGTCAACTCCCGAGATGACTCCGCAAGCGGGATGACCCCGAGGCTGAGCGGCCCAAGCCTGGTCCAGGCGGCCTTGGGCGGGGGCGGGGCCTGACGGCGGGGCGGGGCTCCGGGGGCGGGGCCTGACGGCGGGGCGGGGCGGGGCGCGCGGCTGCACTGGGCGGCGATGGCGGCGGACGGGGACTGGCAGGATTTCTATGAGTTCCAGGAGCCGGCCCGGAGCCTCCAGGACCAGGAGAACTGTAACACGAGCCCCGAGGCCGGGGCAGGGCCGGGCGGGGGAGGCGACAGCTTTCCAGCGCTGGCCTGCAGCTTGGAGGAGAAGCTGAGCCTGTGTTTCCGCCCCTCGGGTCCGGGCGCCGAGCCCCCGAGGGCGGCCGTGCGGCCCATCACCGAGGGCAGCCTCCTGCAGGGGGACGAGTGAGTGCGGGCCCCGGCCGGGAGCGGGCGGGAGCCTCCCCTGCCCCTCGCCCTGTCCGCGGGCCTTCGGTCTGCAGCCTCCTCGGGACTCTGGCCGCAGGCTCCTCCCCTCGCCCTCCTTCCGCCTCCATCGGCTCCGGATTCCCCGCCCCTCCTTGCTCTTCCTTCTCCCTCCCCCGGGCTTTCGGGCTCTGCGCGGTCGGCGATTTAAATCTCTTGCTCCCCTCGCTCCCCACACTCCCTTTAACCTCTGCCACTGCCCTCTTCGTTTCTAGAAAACAACCCTCATTTGGTTTAGAGGGGAATCTCTTTGTACAGAGCTCGTAGTCAGAGGTAGCACCTCGGGCACAGGTGTAGCCATTCATTCATTCAACTAGCATTTATTAAGCGCGTGTTAAGTGCCAGAGGCTGCTTCGCTCTGGGAATAAATACCAAAATGACTGTCCTTCTCAATCTGGAATGGGAGCTAGATTTGTAAGCAAATATTTGTCCGAATGTGACAAATGCTCTAATGGATATATGTGTAAGGTTTAGGAGATTTAAAAGGGTATGTGTGGGGGAGAGGCAGGAAAGACTTCATAGAGAAAGAAATGTGTAAACTAGATCCTGATGGATGAGTGGGAGTTTTCCTGGCAAGTGGAGAAAGGTTTAGCTTTCTAGCTCGTGGATGTAGCACGTGCAAAGGTAATATTGACGCGGTATTTATACCACAGGAATATATTAAGTCCACCTGAGAGTGCAGGACCCCCCATAGAGGCAAAAAGGAAGCGATCTGGTTAATAGCGAGGATCTCCTAGTCTGGTGGGGAAACCAGTGCATAAACAGATAATTATTATAGAATCATCAAAGTACAATGATAGGAAATTCACAGAGATGTATGAGAACTAGGAGAAGGGAAGGATAGAGTTCCTGGGGGCACTTTATTTAACCACTTTGAACCCCAGTTATAATTTGGTTAAATAAGGGTTGCAATTATGTACCACAGTGTTACCCCAAAAGGTGGTAAAAGAAATGGTGAGAGTGAAAAAATCTGTAAAGTAGGGGAGAGGAACCCCTGGAGAGGCTGAGGGTGAAATTAATGGAGTAAACACTAAGAACATGGGTAAGATGGAGCATTGATGGGATGGAGAGATTAGAGGTTAGGGAAGAATTCTTGAGAGGGATCATTGGGCGTAGAAAGAGGCTTGTAGCTGGATGGTCTCCATTCTGTGAAGCAGATTTATCAGGAGTACGGGAGGAAGCTTGAGAAGAGGACGTTGGGGATGGGTGCCTGTAAACATGGCTTAGCAGTGATTCAGGCCCACTTGTGCTTGGAGACCATATCTTTTCATTGGTACCTCTGTACGGTGTTCAGGTGTAGAGGGCAGACTTTATGATTGGGTTTAATATACACAGACTGCACGCAGTCAGTGGCAAAATATGACATTTTTTGAAAGTCTATTCCTAAAGATAAAATAGTGTTATATATATTTACATACATATATATATATATATATATATATATACATATATATATACACACACACACATGTAATTATGTAATTCACATACTCTGAATCACTAGACCTAGGACATATTCTAGATTTTAAAATTATTATGTATTTGGGTTTATCAAGAGTCTTTTCTCAAAACAGATTAGTAGTTTGTACACATATAAAATTCCTTATTTTTTCTTTGTCTATACTGTCTGGAGAGTAGTGTATTTTAGCCTAAACTTAAAATGTTACTCTTGATAATGGTTTTTAGTAGATGTTATGTTGGTAATGCGAGTCGCTTTATTTGAAAATGCATAAAAAAATCTTTTTTCCAGGGCTAGGACCGGGGCCTGTCACCACTCTTCTCCCCTTTCTATTGCATAAATCTGCTCTCTTGCTATATAGGAGCCATTCCTGCTGTCACCAGAGAGCGTTGAGAATTCTTTCACTTAGATATTGCCTATCTTAGGGCAATTTAACTTCTCTGAGTCCTAGTTTTAGTTTTGGTTCTATACAGAGATTGTACTTCTCTGCTAAGGTTTTACTTTAGAAGGGTCTTTTGTAGAATTCAGCGTCGGCAGGACTTTGACCTCCTTGGAAAAGAGCCGTCTTGCCAGTTGTTTATGACTGGATGTAGTATGTTATGATAAAGATAAAGGCAATTCAAATCTTGACTGGAAAATTCTAGAAATCTTTCACTTTAGTGGGTCCTACTTTCAACTGTAATTGTTCTGACTTTGGTGGAGATGATAGAGGATTCTTGATTGTCCTTCCCTTTCTTGGAAGGTCCAATTCAGTCGCAGTCACTTTTTCTGTCCTTCCTTTTCTTGGAAGATCAAATTTAGGCACACTTTTAGGTAAAGTAGGCTACTCCATCTGTCCTATTATTACAGCTTCATTTAAGAAGGGACAAACAAGCAGTCCCCAAAACTCTGGGCTGTCTTCACCTACTAGAATATCCTACTTGAGTTTCTATTTAGGGTTAGGTGTATAGTCAGTTATTCAGTATATGAAAATCATTTACCCAGGAAGGTATGGGCTAGAATCCCAGGAAGTTTAGCAGTCTAGAAGTGTTGCCTTCAATTCGAGCACGTTGGCATTTGAGGAGAGATTATGTTTCCAACAGAGAGGGGCTAGGAAAGAACCATGCATATAGGAGATTTGCTGGGTAAACCAGTTTTCTAGAGCCTTTGAGGTCACATTTTGATTAAGGCTCATGTGTGGTCCAAAGCCAAACATCATGTTAGGATTTTATGTTTTTGGCAGTTGTCCCATTGCTTCATCTCTTGCACCAAATTCCAATTCATTAAGTCCAGTATGTTGCTGCTTTATTTCGAGGCTTACATTATTTTTATGCCCCTAGTGGTCTTGCTTTTGTATCCTAATGGCTTACATACTTGGGAAAAAACCCTACCCAATTATTTAATGGCGCATTCTCAATTAGATTCCTGTTAATAATTTCATTTTTTTAATGACATGTATGTGTGTACTTCTATGTGTAGTATTTAACTTTACTTACCCCAATCAAATTTCATCTCATATCCTGAACTTTTTTTTTTTTTCATACAATGTCATGTTTATTATGCTGATTATTACTTTAGTACTGAAACCAGAGTTTTAGTAATGCAATTGGAGTTTGCTGTTTTTATCTGGTGTGGTTCGTGACCTTTTTCAATACTTTAGCTAATGCTTAGAGTAATAGAGCTAGAAGGAATGCCTGTTTTTCTTGTTCAAGCCTCTCATTTTATAGAAGGTTGGCTAATATGTAGAGAGGTTAAAGGACATGGCCAAAGACTCATTGTTTGAGGGAGAATGGAGATGAGAGTGTGTTTCCCAAAATTTCGTCAAGTGCTCTGTTGCCTCCCCCAAATGCTGTTTGATAATAGAGCGGGAAAGCTGCATTGGATATAACCTGTGTGCATTATATTGTGAACTCCCCTTCTTTTCCTTTTTATTTTATCAGTCTTAGTTCTTAGCCTGTTATATTACAAATTAGATATTAAACTCTGAATTCACATTGCAACTGAAAACTTTCTCTAGAAAGGATAACAAACCTTTGGTTAGAAATTTACTCTATGAAATGGTCTGTAAGTTTGAAAGTTGTGGAAGGCAAAGAAGTATGAAGCACAGCATGTTTACTGCTGGTGTGGCTCTGGAAACATTGGTTAACCTCCCTGTGCTTTTGTTTCCTCATCTGTAAAGTGGGGATAATAATGGTTCTTCATAATACTGTTTTTGAGAATTAAATGAGTTAATATATGTAAATTGTTTAGAATAATGCCTCGCACTTAGCACAGTGGAAGTGTCAGCTATCAACCTTTTTTCCACTTCCCTTCACCTCTCCTTAGGACTTATCAGCCCAATTGTGTAATTTTCATTTAGTCTTGTTTAGGAGACTCTACTTTGTTGATGTTTTTCTGAGAAACAATATATATATATATATATATATATATATATATATATATATATATATATATTTTTTTTTTTTTTTTTTGCTTTGGTATTTTTTTGTTCTTTTACTATAATACTGGGTATTTGTTTAATGAAGGACATATAGATTGTTAATTGTTGTGGATTGTGGTTTTCTTCTTTTTAAGGATTTGGAATGCCCTGACAGATAATTATGGAAATGTAATGCCTGTGGACTGGAAGTCATCTCACACCAGGACCTTGCATTTGCTTACTCTGAACCTGTCAGAAAAAGGGGTAAGTTAGAAAAGAACCAGTTGTTTCTCAATAACTGATTCTGATAATGAAACTAAAAAGTAGCATTTCTATTGAGTTGCCTTTTATTTCCAAGCTTATAGCAATTAGAGTGGCCCGCTATTGCCATAATCAACTTGCTAGCACATTTCTCTAATTCTGCATCAGCACATGCTCCCGTTTTTGTTTATCTAAATTTCTATCACCTGTATATGAATGTCAATGACCAGCATTTTTTACACCTTAAATAACATAGCTTTGATGTGTTGAGAGTACTTGGTGAGAATCCTAGCCTATGTTTAAATATATAGACACGCTCTATAGTGATGGGGTTACGTCCTGAAAAATGCATCGTTAGGCGATTTCATCTGTGCAAACATAGAGTGCACTTACACAAACCTAAATGGCATAGCCTACTACACACCTAGGTTATATGGCATAGCCTGTTGCTCCTAGGCTACAAGCCTGTATGGCATGTCACTGTATAAAATATGTGATTAAATCAATCACGAGAAAATGATTCAATCAAGAGGCACAGTAAACGTGAGATGTGTGAGACCTCTGCCGGGCTGACATGGCAGAGAGTTTTACAGCAAACTTTTTTTATGAGTAGAAAGAGTACCATCTAAAGTAATGATAAAAAGTATAGGATAGTAAATACATAAACCAGTACAATAGTCATTTATTATCATAATCAGGTATTACATACCATAATTAATTGTATGTGCTATACTTTTATATGACTGGCAGCACAGTAGGTTTGTTTACATAGCATCACCACAAACACCTTGAGTAATGCATTGCATTCTGACGTTACTGGGCGATAGGAATTTTTCAGCTCCATTATAATCTTATGGGACCACCGTGGTGTGTTGTTACAAAAGTTTCGTTCTGCAGCACATGAGTGTATTAGGGATACTAGAATATCAACAGTTAACTTTCTGATGAATTTAAGGACTTGCTGGACATGATGTGGTGCTCAGAGACTATGTATTCCTGTGAATATTGGGAACCTTTAAAAGGCATTTTAATTCTTGTAAATACTGGGAGTTTAATGTAGTAGGGCTGTCTGTATTTTAAATAGTATTAACATTTTGTGAAAATGAGTTTTCTCTTATTCCCTATGCTGTACACAACATCCCCATGACTTATACCTGGAAGTTTGAACCTCATCTTCCCCTTCACTTCCTACCACTCTCCCCTGCCCCCGTTTTTGATTTTTCAGTCACAGTTGACATTTAATAGTTTATTTCAGGTGTACAGCATAGGAAAATTATTTTCTTAAATGTGATTCAGAAAAGCTTGCTGCCTATTTTCTAGTAAAATATAGAATTCTGACTATGTTTCCTAATATTCTAGTAGATACAGAATTTTTACTGTTTGCTCCAGTTATTAACCCTGTTAGGCTGTTTCGCAGACTAACTTGACATACCTGTAGTGAAAAGGAATAAAACAAAATCATCCTATGCTCTGTCTTCTGTTTATTTAGCTCTTAGCTATCATTTTGAGCTTAGTTCAACTTTCCCTTCCTCTCTGAAGCTTCCTATTACTATTTTAGCCTTTGCTGATCTCATGGAATTATACAATTTTAGAGTTGGAAGGGACTTTAAAGGACACGTAATCCAACCTCTCACATGGGGGGAGTACCCATCTACAGCATGTCTGGCAGATGGTCAGTTAGCCATGGCCTAAATTCTAGCATGGAAGGAAAATGCACTCCTTTCTGTGGAAATAGGTTACTCTGGGCAGGGGTGGGGTGGGGTGGGTGGTGTGTGTGTGTGTGTGTGTGCGCGCGCGCGCGCACGCACACAAACCTTACAGGACTTATCAGTCCCATAGAATTTAGCCCCATTGACTCCTGGGTGCTAGTCCCTACAGCACTTTTGTATCTCAGATCACTATTGTGTTCTCTTACTAATCATGTTTCTGGGTCTATGGTTAGATTGTGACTTCCTGGTACGTGTCTTTTTATTTGTCTTTTTAGTAACTACCACTGTGCCTGGCATGTAGTGAGTACTAAGACAGATGTTGAGCGAATGAATGAATCTTGTTAGAGACCATAATGGAAAGGCATTTAAAAATATATATATTTTCTATATTATTTAACATAGTGCCAAATCAACAATAGCTACGCAGTGAGTAATTTTGACATATGAAAAAATAGCATCGAAATGGTCTTTTCATAGTTTCAAAGGGAAACACATTAGCTGCATGAAGGGGACACTCTAATCCAGTTTCATTGAATAACATGTATACCTCGTATTGTTCTTAGATTGCCTTTTGGGAAGTCCCTTTTTCTGCCTTTTGACTATTGTTTTCAATGGCAGACAATGGAATAGTCAGAATAGTGATTACTAATGACTTGGAGTTTAGTCCTAGTACTCACTGTAAAAGCCTTACCTGGAAAACTCAGATTAAAATGAACAAGTGATGATCTGTCATCTATCTATCTTGATACAACTACACAGGTGATGAATAGAACTAAATTTAGAGCTATTCCTTGGGAGTGAGTAGCACTTATTAAGTTCCTGAAGAACAAATGGGTAACAAGGAACTATGTTAGAAGCAACCATGTTATTCTATTACATATAGAATATAATTTACTTTTTAAATATTAATTTTTTAACCTGAGAAAGTTATTTTATTACTATTGCTAACTGTGTGCTCTGTTCTTTCCATAACCGAACTGTGCAGAATTTACCTTCTGGAAGCATTCTTTAGATTATTCCAATTATAAAAGTCTATAGGAAATTATTTTGACAAAGGGAGAAGAAATTTCTTTTGCATTAGGATGAGAAAGACATTCAAGAAAACCGCAGTTTGCTGGATTTCAGTTTTTAATTTTTCTTCCATTGATATTTAAGCTGTCACACTTCTAACTTTGTTGGGCCTTTTCTAGAGTAAGGCATCAAGGACAGTCCAAATTCTTCCATGGGCACATTTTTTCCATTTGAGGCAGCTTTAGTTTTATAGAGGGGAACAGCACCACCAGCTGTGTATCTAACCCTGGCACAGGAAGGAGTGATTTGGGAATGCGTGGCAGAGAGACGGCACATTGATGCCGAATGGGAGAGTGAATAATGATACCCATGACAGCCAAGGTTAGTTTTCAGAGCCTCGAAAGGGATTCAGCCCTTAGCATATGCCATCTCTGTGGGGAATGGGCTTGGCTCCCTCTCTGGAAAGATGATCTGGGGTCATTATTTCTGTTGTCATGGAAATTTATTCTAATGGCTTACTGGTATCAGTCATGTGTTTTGGCAATAGCTGTAAACCCGTTCTAAATCCAGTGCCTTTCTTGATCATGCTTATGTGATAGAATGCTCCTAAGTCATGTTGCCTTCGGAACATCTCCTATGCCATTTTCTTCTTCCTATCGTGAGCATTTTTTTTTTCAAGGACTTGGACTTTGTTTATGTATCTTTAAATCTTCAAGAGTAGAAACAGGAAGAATGTAATAACATCTTCCTTAGGAGTAATTTCAAATTAAAACTTGTCTCTAAGGAGAAAAATAAAACCATGGTCCTCAAATTACAACATAGAAGAGTGATTTGGGGTGTGTATTGAAATTTAAGACTCAGTGAAGGTAATTGTTAGGTCTACTCTGTATTATCCATACACCCTTATGATCATATTGTGGAATTTTTCATCCCTATTTCTCCAGTCTTGAAATCTGACATCCTTTCTCATCAAAAGCCTAATCTCTTGCCCTTTCTCCTTATTAAAGGATAACTGTCATAGTTTAAAAAGTAAGCTTAGAACTATAGAACTTAACATGAAAAAGCAGCCTCAGCCCTGCTTACCCCATCCTGATTTCCACTTACCGGATGCAACCACTTTCGACTACTTCAACCGTTTCTTCTAACACAACATCTTCATGTCAATTTACTTGATTTTATTTTTCAGTTTTAGACTTTATCCATTTACTTTCTACCCAGTGAAAGTTTAGCTCTCTCATGGTGCTCCGTCCAACCACAGCAACATAACCTTCACAACAACTTAACCTTCCCTTATCTTCCCAATATAATCATATCAAAATATTTGGTTAATCATCGTTTATATTGACTATTTAAATATTCAAAGTTGACCCATTTTAGTATAGTATGATTAAATTTTCTCTTGTAATTCTTCTTCCTTAAGGTAATAATAATTGCCTTTTCGTGGTTTATTTAGGTTATCATGAGCTCACTAATGCAGCCTCAACAGAGCCATAAAATTCATTTTAGTAATTGAAATATACTGTATAATCTTTCTCCTCTCTGCATTTCTCCCTCTCAGGCTTTTCTTGATGCCCTCTGCAGTTAACAGTTCTGAACTGGTTATTCTCTAGTTAGCTTCACAGCCATCCTCGTGGGATCTTCACTATCATTACAAGAGTACCATTCACCTCTTTCTTGTATTAGATATTTTGTCTACTTTCTTCTTGGGTTTCCTCCTGGTTTTAATGGAGCATATTCTGCAGTAGCTTTCTGAGAAAGGGTGCATAAGAGTTAAATCTCTGAGAATTTGAATATCTGAAAATATCTTTCTTCTAAGCCCCCACCTAATTGTTAGTTTAGCTGGATATAGGATTCTAGGGTGGAATTAATTGAAACACGAAATTACATTGATTGTTTTCCAGCTTCTGTTGTTGCTGTTGAGAATTCAAGTGACATTTTGATTCCCGACCCTTTTAATACGATGGTTTTTCTCTCTGGAAACTTTATGTTCTTTTTCTCTTACAGTGTTCTGATGTTTCATGATGATGTGTTGAAGGCCACGGCCAAGCATTTCCTAGGCCGATGGTGCAGCGAGAAATAGAATTAGAAATTATGTCATCACTGTGGTACAGCATGGAATTGTACTGTGTGGAAATAGATAGACCTCGGAGAGCTCATGTAGCTCCTCTCTCAGCCTAATGTTATGAAAGGCACCACACCAGTGTTCCTTTGCTCATCTCACTTGCAGGTTTCTCACAGTGGGCTCTCTTCACCATTAAACTTTGGATGCTCCCGTGTGAGGAACTAGGGTGGAAGTAGAGACCTACAATACTCACTTGAATCCTCAATTATATATATATATATATCCTCTGCATTGGTAAATAAAATAATTTTCCTAGGTAAACTACTATTTTTAAAATTGTATACTAAGAGAAGTACCTAGTGGCTTCTTACGTATTTCCTTGCTGCCATTTATTTGTGAACCCAATGTGTGCTACTCTTTCCTGAGGAATGGAGTTTTAATTTCACTTCTAGTCATCATCTGAAGTCACATCACGTTAAATAGTTGGATGCTCACTTGTCCATTTTAATCTGCTGAGTTTTCTAGGTAAGGTTTTTACAATTCTAGTACTAAACTCTAAGTCGTCGTTAAGGAGCTGTTTATACTGGTGTAGGCAGGGCTAAGGGACACCAACTAGGCCCGGTGTGGTACCCCGGGGCTGGCAATAACAAGCAGTACTAGCACCCCTTGGAATGAAGAGGTAAGCAGGGAAAGAAGAAGCTATCAGAACCTGGAGAGAGTAGCTATAGGGGAGAAGTCTGCTTGATGGGAGATACTGCCTTTGGCAGTCTGGCAGAGAGACACAGAAAGCAGAATAAGTGCCCAACCCTCACCCTCCCACCTTCCAGTCTCCTTCTAGTGTTTGCCAGTGGTGTTTAACCCAACTAGAAGCCAGACTCAAGGGCATCCTCTGATGTAGTCTATAAAGGTCAGCCTCCTGGAGGTGAGGCAAATGGAAAATCTCCAGCACAATTAGATTTAAAGATGTTTTTGGAATCCAGAAATATTCTGCTTTTAGAAGAAGTGATGTTTAGCTGGAAGGGCTAAGTGTACCCCTCACGGACAGTGGCCATCTGTCAGGGAGTTACCCTTCACCCTGAATGTCAGAAGTTAGTTCGCAGGTAACTAACTTTGTTTTCTGTGGAATTTTAATATATACCAATCTTACTATTAGCTTGTTAACTAAATAACATTTGCTGCCTACCCTGCCTGTTTTCCTCCTCTATTTGCTATCTTCCCTACAACTTCCTAACAAATGCCCTATATTTTTGTACTTACCAGTCAGCTTTTATAGCACTCTTCATGGAAAAAACAGTTAAGTATGTATCTGTACTGGGCAATAGGAGATGCTTGCAGCACATGTTAGCAATTTCGTATTTATTCTATATTCCTCTCATTCCTGTTTGAGGTGAATGTGTAAGGTACTTCACACACTGCCAGGTACAGAGCAATTATTATAATTTCTCCCTTTGGAGGGAAAGTTCTCAGCAGATGTGCCCTTCTGTATGTAGTCTTGTTTACCCAGACACTTTGACTTTGTTGTGATCAGGTCCAGCTTTTAACAGTAGGTTATTTGGTTTTAGATAAGTGACAGCTTGCTCTTTGACACGTCCGACGACGAGGAGTTGAGAGAACAGCTGGACATGCATTCAATCATCGTGTCCTGTGTTAACGATGAGCCCCTCTTCACTGCAGATCAGGTACAAAGGAGAAATTCACCAATGAAAAGAAGGGAACCTCCAGCTGAAAAACGATTCCTTATTTTGGCAACAAGTGATGTGTTGTTGGAATCTACTTGTTTTTCCTGTATTTTCTGGTTTGTTAGCCCCTCTGTGGAGAAGAGAAGGGAGTCTATGTAATCTGAAGCAGATGGGATTATGTTAGTTGGGAAGATTTTCCAATAAGGCAATTTTCCAAGATAAGCACTGTTAAAATTACACCAAGTTACTAAGGGAAGGTTATTGCTTACACTAAAATCAGAAAAAATATTATGAATTTTCTTCTTTAAATTTAGCCAGACATGGGCAAACTATAATATATCTGTGTAGAAATTGTCTAGTTTCTCTAAACCCTATGTAAAAATCATAAGGACTTATTAGATGTGCATATTGTGAACTTGTAAAAGAAGTGAGCATTATTCCTATGGAATGCTCTAATAATGTCAACCCTGTATTCATTTAAACCCAGTTGAATCAGCTTTCTCATTTTCTGAATACTCTTCCCACTTCTTTTGTATTGTCAAAATGTGATGCAAGAACTTCTTCCTGATTAAATGTTCCATGGCTACTTGGACTGTGAATTCTACATTATATTTTTAGGCTGGAAAAACAAGGTCAGTAAAGAGATATAGTTTGGTAAAGTTGGGAGGAGTACATTGAATCTGTGTCATTTTGTTGCTCCTTAGTCATATTTGTGGTTGTCATATTCTAGGCCTGGAGAGAGTAAAATGCTTAAAAAGCAAGATAATAGGTTAGAGGGCTGAGTGGGGTAGATAGAGCATGATAGTGCAGGGAACATGAGACACCGAGAAGTCATTGACTCCTCAGTAATCTGCCTGAATGCCATAAGCTATCTATCCCTGCTTTTAAGACTTAAGAGAAATAGATTCTGTAGCTTACATCAGTGCCTCCTCCTACTGTTTTACAATGCCTGTTTTGGAAAATCTTGCTAATTAACATAACGACTACCTCCTTCAGGTTTACTTTTGTTTTTTCCTTGGTACAGGTGTTATATGTTAAGCTTACTGATTCATGTATTTTTTCTAATAGTTTTTTTTTTAAACTCTTATGTCTGTTTTTCTAACTGTTGAGTAATTTTTCCACTTTTCCTTAAATTTTCTCTGAGTTCTAGATCCTCAGCTTTTGGACTCTAGAATAGGACAAGATGCTGTTGTAAAATTTGAGCAACATTATGTATGACAGTAGATTCCCTGCTTTTGTGCAGCTTTTCCCTCTTTCTTTACACTTTATATTTTAAGCAACTTTTGAATATTCCTTTATCTTTCATTGAATTAACATACAAAATTTCTTTTCTGCTGTTAAAGGAAAATTTTGCTGCCAAAGAGGTAATTTCTTGCTCTCTATATAAGTGTTTTTACTGTTGTTTTTTCCTAAATTTTGTGTCAGTTTGATTAAATGGCTTTAGATTGAGCACTTGCTTGTGGTATGTGGTAAATTTTCTGTCATTTGCTTTTATTTAGAACTATGATCTGGTTCTGGTATGTCTAAAGTAAATTATACTTCATGTGTTTATAGCAAAATTTCTCAGATGTTGCAAGATCTGATAGGGCCTACTACTGAATCATGATGGACATATTAAATCATATTCTATTTAATTTCTTATTTAGTATATTGTAAATTTTTTTAGATAAACCATGTTCACTCTTACAGTCAAAATTAGATTATTCAGAACACCTACTCCTGCACACTGTTGGTTAGTGGAGAATGTAGTGCATTTCTCTGCGTGACTCAGGTGAGCACCATGTTACAGACGGATCATTTTTCCTATGTAGATGTGATTAACAGTGGTATGTATATTTTGGAAGGTTATTGAAGAAATTGAAGAAATGATGCAGGAATCACCAGACCCAGAAGATGATGAAACGCCCACACAGTCAGATCGGCTTTCGATGCTTTCCCAGGAAATTCAAACTCTTAAGAGGTTTAGCACAAGCAGTTATGAAGAAAGTAAGAAACTACTTAAATCAATGGTCTTTGTCCTTTTTGTATACCTCAAACATACGGTGTGACTATCTCCAGAAATCTTTGATTCTCCCAGGCCAGGTTGCATGTCCTGCCCTGGTCCTCCAGTAATACTCAAGACATATTTTCATCGTTGCTCAGGGACTGTGTCATATTCACCTTTGAATCCTGTATTAGTCAGCCCTAGCTGCTGTAACAAAGTACCAAAGGCTAAGGGGCTGAAACAATGGAAATTTGTCCCCTGACAGTTCTGGAGGCTACAAGTTCGAGATCAAGGTGTCAGTAGGTTTGGTTTCTTCTGATGCCTTTCTCCTTGGCTTGCAGATGGCTGTCTTCTCTCTGTCCTCACGTGGACTTTTGTCTATGCATATCTGTGTTCTAATCTTATTTTTGAGGGCATCTGTTACATTGGATTGGGGCCCACCGTAATGACTTCATTTTAACTTAATTATCTCTTCGAAGACCCTCCTCCAGATGTAGTCACATTCTGAGGTAATGGGGGTTAGAACTTAAACGATGTCCTGTATCTCACATGTAGAGAAGTGCTGAGAAAAAAAAAACAACTAAAATAGGGTTTCAGGGAATATTCAGAACTCAATAAAATTCACACATTGAGACGTACGTGACTAAATATGTATTTAATTTTTTCAAGTGGACTTCTCTCTTCAGAAGTGTGCCAGAACCCTGCTAAATTGCTTACAGTTTCTTGTGAGCAAGTAGTTTCTGTATTCCCTTGGCTTTCGTGTTTGTTCTTTTCCTTGTATAAGCCTTGACTGAAGTATTTGTTCATGGGATGATTGATTTAGACAAGTAAAAATTTTGTTCTACTTCTTTCTCAGCCATTTGAGACATAATTTTGCCTACCTTTCTCTACTTAACACCTGCCCATCAGAAGTTTTAAGATTCTGAGATCACAAACAATTTAATTACTTAGAATGTGATTTGCTCTTTGGTATAAAACACCCTGTTGTGTTTGCTTGAAACATTTTTGTCTTAGTATCTGCGGTGCTTTGCTTTTGGTCATAGGAGTAAAAAGGCTGTCAGTATCTGAGTTAAATGAACTACTAGAAGAAATTGAGACCGCCATTAAGGAATACTCTGAAGAGCTGGTGCAGCAGTTGGCCCTGCGAGATGAACTGGAGTTTGAAAAGGAAGTGAAAAACAGCTTTATTTCTATTCTCATCGAAGTACAAAACAAACAGAAAGAACACAAAGAAACAGCCAAAAAAAAAAAGAAACTCAAGAATGGGAGCTCTCAGAATGGGAAGAACGAGAGAAGTCATATGCCCGGCACAGTAAGTGATGTTTGCAGGACACATTCCACACTGGAAATGGTTTCCATGGTAATCCCATCACTCCAGGCCAGCAGCAGGTGGGCTGGGCCTATACGTAAAGGAGTGGGGTGCCTCACCAGGGCGCTAAAGAGATTTTCCGTTCAAGAACATCACTGTTTTCCTTCAGAAAGATGTTTCCTTGGTGGGGGTATGACAGTAATCAGGGTAATTCACTACTGAAATGTTTAGTAAGTAGAAGGAAAAAGGGGAATAAAAAAGGAAGATGTCTTAAAGAAGCTATAGCAAGTGACCGTTTTAATACATTAAAATGTTAATAGTGGTTTTTTTATGTTCGGTGGGCTTATGAATAATATTTTTAATTGTCTCTTATGAATTGTATAATAAAATATTGAAAGGGGATACATTTAGAGGTAGCCGAATGGTGTTGAGCCTAAAAGCACAGATTGATTTGTAAACAGCTTCCTCATTTATCAGTGAAGTTGGAGTATGAAGATGTCAGTGGCACTTTTGTGACATCAGCCATCTGTCTCAGTACTTGGTAAACTAGAATTTCTGACTGATGAAAACAAGTTCAGAATGTTTGAATCTTTGACTCTTTGTATAAAGTTTGTTATCTGCTTTTTCATTTTTCTTAAGTGGTCCTATTGCCCTTGATTAAAATTTGTCATAAACATTAACTGCTAATTATATGAGATGCATTTCCTTATTGATTTTATGGCCTTTCATTCTGCTTTGATCAGTTGAGATTTTGTATGTTGCCACTTTCATTTTGTTTGTATGTAAAGGAATGTTGGTTTTTATTTTTAGAGTATAATGGTTGGGCAAAGGAATCCATTTTTCTAAAGGGCATATACTTTTATAATTTATGATACAACATGGTAATACAAATCACCACAAACTAGCTATTATGATTTGCAATAATATAAATTCTGTCTTTAAGTCTTGATTTCTTTTTTCTAAAGAATACTTAACAAAGAAATCTCATTAACCAGACTTTGATGGAATCCAGGAAAGAGAATGCAGTTCTAGGTTTCTGGGCCACCAGTGAGCAGTTATACAGACCAAAAGAATCTTACCATACATAGCCTATTCATTGTACTGTTTTTGGCCTATGAGTAAATGGATGTTTTCTCAATGTCATGTCTATTTGTACATAGAAAGGACATAGCTTATAAACTACCTTTAAATAAGTTCACAGATATGTGGTACAAAATATTTTTGAGAAATGGTAGTATTGATTGAATAGGTGTTTATTTAGTCACTTTCAGTGACTATTCTGAAAAACAAAACAAAACAAAAAAAACCCCAAAACATTTGTCTGAATATACAATCCAGAAAGTTTGCTTTACATATCAGGGACAATATGTTGTATTTCATATTTTAAAACACTACACCCTTTAAATTGCCCTATTATACAAGTGAGATTAAATAAAATGCTAAGTTAAAAGGTTATAGCATGATTGGTAATTTCTTCTGCCTGTCTGCTTTTAGGGATTACTTGTAAATCCTCCATTTATTGGTGTTAACACTTGGCTTAAGAAAATAAATTTATCCCTAATGGAGTTTAAAGGCTTCTTTTTGGAACTGCCACATAAAAAGGGTTAGAGTGGATTCATTATGTAATTGTACATGGCATTTATAGTGAGAAATGGCAAGGCAGCATTTAGGTCTGTCTTAAACCTTTATTAGCCTTGAAATAGATTCATAATAACAGTACATTTTTTTCACAATATTTGGACTTGTGAAGTTGCCTCCTGAGTCCTGATCTACTATTTGTGTCAAAACCTTTCATCAGCTTCGTAATGGCATCGCTAAGCTTGTGGTGCTCATTCCCTTTAGCTTTCTCAAGCCCAAAATATTAGAGAAAGATCATCCCATCTGCAATATAAGGAGCCTGAATCCTACTCAAAACCCTGAAGTGAAATGGTCAGTTGGAGAAACAGATTCCAAAAGGTATTAGCTCTGCAGACATTTTATGTAACATGCAGTTTTGGCAAGGCTTGATCTCTGTGCCTTCGCTATCATCAGTGATACTAATTTCTAAAAATTGATGACTTTTTTTTTTTTTTACAAATATCATGAATTATCTGATTTCTAATAGCATTAGTCACTTTTTTTCATTGTACTTTAGTTATTTGTTTTATTAGCAGGACTTGGACTTTTTCCTATAACGTGGAATAGTGTCGTTCCATTTTTTTCTTAAGCGTGTTTCATTGAAACAGAACATCAGTTCGTAGTTGCTATAACACTTTATCCATTATTGTTAGCTCGTTCTCTTTGGTCTAAAGATACTATGATGAAATATCTGGTTGGGAATAGATCAGAGTTAAACTCTTCGGGGTTAATTTTAGAGACATGTTTTGTTTCAAGCATTTTCTGTAATGAAGAAAAAAAATAGGTCTTAGGGTTGCTATTTTAGAGCATTAGAAATGTCTTTAGGGCATGAAAATACTATCAAATATGGAAGAAAATATTGAGTGTCTTATAAAAGTGAAATGTTATCTTGATTTGTTTTAATTTTTAAAATAATCTTCTATGTGTTGGGTGAGATAAAACAGTATTTGTTCAGCAAATATTTGCAGAGTGTCTTCCTTGTGCCAGGCATATTTTAGATTCAGTGGCCAGTAAAATAGACAAAGCCCATGGCCTCCTGGAGCTTATATTCTAATGAGGGAGACAGGCAATAAACAATGAAAAGAATGAATAGACAGTGCAATTTTTGTAGTAAAGTTACCAAGAAAACAAAGGCTGGGTGAGGTGGTTGATAGCGATGCTATTGGGGAGCTGTTTTTGATAGGGTTGTCACTGTGTCACTGTTCTTCCTGATTGGCAAAGCAGGCTGCCCTGTCCCTTTCCAGCTTTCCTTTTGGAGGGGAGGTTGAAGTTGTAGATCTTCTCTTTGAAAATAATGAGGCTCAAGAGAGCAAGAGCAGAAAACTTTATATCTCTTTTGTCTTGGTCAGCATCTGGAAGAGCAGAGTGGTAGCGGGTAGAGACTGGAATGGTTGAAGGGCAGTGTCTGTTAATCAGTGTGGTGACTTCATGCATTTCTTTGAATTGACTGTGCTGTTTTCGACATTAGTGCTTCTGTATATGCCATTGCCTTTTTGTGGCGTGGCCCTCCCTTCTTGCTTCCCTTGTCCACTTGAGGGAATTTATTTTTTAAACATCCTTTAAAATCATAGTCAAGCATTGTCTTTCTTCTTAGAACCTTCCTGCAAGTGGACTGCTCTCTCCTTCTTTTGGGGTTAATATTACTACTCTTAACTATTTCTGTTAGCACTGTCATACTATATTGCAATTTTTTGTCTTCATGTCTCTGGTATGGTTCCCTAAGGATAGGAAATGCATCTTTATTTTCTTGGTGTCATTAGGTCCAGCATTAGGTACCTAATAAATTTCTGCTGAATAAATGCGTGAAAGAAAGATAAAGGTATAAATCTGTTTCTACCTTGGATCTTTCTGCCAGGTGCCAAATCAATGGAGGCTTAATAGAATTTTAAGAGCTTCGGGTTAAGAGCTATGTTTGAATCCTGCTCTTGCCACTGGGTACATACCCCTTTGAGTTCTGGAGGGATTGAATGAAATAATATATGTAAGACTAGCACATACACTGAGTAAATGCTAGTTATTATGTTTCCAGCTGCCTACTAGACATTTCTCCTTGAATATCTTGTAGGAATCCGAAATTTATCTTGTTAAACCAGAGTTACCATTTTCCTGAAGTTTAATCAATTTCTTATATTTTTTCTTTTGGTTAGTCAAACTACAGTCCACTCATTCACTGAAACCAGTGGAATTTCTAGGTCAATGCATGTGTAGTTTTAAAGGGTTTTAAACAGTCAGCTTTCCAAACTGTTCTATGGAAATGTAACCCAGTAACAGTGTAAGCGAGGGGCTGTTTCCCCACACCTCCAGCCAACACCTTTTAATGTATGCTGATCTGATAGGCAAAAAATGGTTTGATCTGACCGTTTGTATTCTTTTGTGAGTTGCCTGTTATGTTACATTTGAGATGTTTTTCGTATTTATTTGTGAGGGTGCACCTAATCCTGATATCGCAGTGCTATACTCTTGTAATCATTGGCTTAAGTTTGTCCTCAGAAAGACTTCAGTCTTCCCAAAGGCTCATTCACATTGTTTTCCCAGCACCTCACCTAATTTTTGGTGCTTTACATATCACTTAACACATATTTGTTGAATTGAAACATTGCGATAAAGGGATGGAATCCCAGAGGATTTGGATTATTGTTGTTCTGTCATGGATTTTTTTTTTTTTTTTTTTTGGTCAGTCTTCTGTTTATATAAAATAGATTTCACAGGTCATTGTATTTCAGTGGCATTTCACATGAGTACAGGAATAAGTTGAAAAGTATACCAGTTATGTTTTAATTTAGTGGTGGTTGTCATCTGGAGTTATATGAAGTTTTGAAGACATTGGTGTTTATCTGCTTCACATCATACCTTCGTAAGCTTATACGGATGAAAATGGACGTACTTCCTCCTTTAGAATGCAGTAATGCTTTTAAATGTCATGTCTCCTGTAGGGTGCTTATTCTAAGATTAGGGTTGAGAAGATAGGAATCTATAGTATCTTTTCTGTTTTCCATATCACATTGAACTTTGAAGAGAAAGTTCTAGTGTGTTTTACTCATTTACCTCCTGAAAATGTGTAATTGCTTCAGTCTGAAGTTTATTCTGAAAACTTTTAGTATATTAGCAATCAGTACTTCAGCTGTAAAAAGAATACTATTACCTTATTTCATTTTTGGGGATTGGGAAGATAACAGCTTAAAAATGGGGGAGAGCTTGGACTTGGATGATAGATACTCTCGTATATATTTCTCTTTCACAGATGTATTTCTCCACCTGTCTTTATGACTCACTTCATATTATGACTAATAGTCTATTTTTTTTCTTTTACATGCAGAAGTGCTCTAGTAATAGGTTTTTTTTTTTAAATTTAATCTTGACCAAAGCTCACTTTAAGAGAAATTTATTTTTTAGAGCTACTCTTAGTTCATTCTGAAGTTATTCTAATTTATGCTAGCTCTAAGCCTAGAAGCAACTGTTCTGACACAAAAGTTTGAGTTTGGGCTTTTGTTTAAAAAAAAACAAACACATGGACTTGGCTTTTTTCTCTCCTTTTTAATTTGAAATTTTAAAACTTCACATATGCTAAGATGATTTAGACTAGGGGTTGGCAAGGCAAACTACTGCCCGGGACCCAAATCAACCCTCTGCCTGTATTATAAAGTTTTATTGCAACACAGCCACATCCATTTATTTACACATGGTCTATGGCTGCTTTGGGTTTCAAAGACAGAGTTGAATAGTTGCAATAGAGACTATGTGGCCTGTAAACCTGGAGTATTTTACTCTCTGACCCTTTATAAAAAAAGCTGCCAACCTCTGATTTAGTCTAAAAATATTAAGAATAAGAAAGATGGGAACTCCATTTAAGTTAGTTTGTATAGATAAAAAGATCACTATATTGTGACTAAAATATATTATAAAATGTAGCTTTGTTTTATCTTAAGGATGTGTTGAGTTGTTCCTCTCCTCGGGGCCCCATCCAGCAGCCTGAGTTGTGCCCACAGATGGTAATGCCTTGGCCAAACCATCACCAGGCCACTTGCCGCAGGCACCCTGCCTAGCAACAGACTTTTGTTGTGTGAATGCAGCAAGCGTGTTGTGTGGTGTGTGTATCGTGTGTGTGTGTGTGTGTGTGTGTGAGCTATCAGGTAGGCCAGGTGACTATAGATCTGGGGACGGATGATAAAACCAAAAATATTGGTAGTTTCCTGAGCACACTATATACAGAATGATAAAAGGTGGTTTAAAGAAGGTAGAAGAGAAGTGGAAAATGATCCCCTCCCGCCATTCTAAGTAGTTGTACTTGAAAGGATAAAGCTGCCCTGTACACATACTCGAATGTAAATGTTAACACGTTTTCAACAATAATTTCTTGGTGATAGTTGATAGTACTTATCTGCATTTTTCTTTATTGCAGAGCCCATTCCTGAAAATTAGTATTAGAGCTATTTTTGGAAGGTTGTTGAAAGGGTAGAGAGAAGCTCAGATGTGTTATGTTTATTTTAATTAATTCACACCTATGAATTATGAAGTATGAACTATGAAAAATAGTATTGCCTAGAGAAGTAAATATCCACTTTTTGATATTTTTATCATTACCTACTGTTTCTGCACTGATTTTTTGGTGTTTCATGACCCTGCAGTTAATGTAGTAAAAATCAGAAGTCTGTTCTTGACCCCTTTATGTCCTGGCAAGTTTCGCTAATTGTTAATATAACACAAGTTCATGTAAAAACCATAGTATTCCAGGAAATTGTATTATTATTATGTACTAAGAGTATCCATAAGTATTAAGAAAGAATTTATAAATTTCCAAGGTTAGTTAGTTTACTCTAGTTTTCGTGACTCTGAAAATGTTTGACAGTACTTAATTGACTTACCATATTGGTATTACATAAAAATTTTAAAAGATCTTCAAATACAAAAATGTTAAATTGTTTGCTACTATTCCACTTAACTCCTAACTTTGAAAATCTTCACATCACATTTTTCTGCTCTGAGACTTATACAATAGTTAATATTCAAGACATTTTCAAGTGTTTATCTGCTTTGGTATAATCTCTATTTTCTGATTTACTTAGACTTGATTTTTTGAAAAAAATATTTTTTGTAGAATTTGCATTTATAAATGTTTTATAGTTCACATTAAAATTATTGGATTTGAAGAAATGTCAAAACAAGCAAAATCAATTTTTACATCCTAAGTTATAGCTTGGTAATTATTTGAATATTTTTACTTGGTAACTTTTTTACATTTAACTATTGCTTTCAATTCTTTTTTCCTCATTTTTTTGTTTTGATTAAGAATTTTATTAACAATTAAAGTTACTGTTTTATAAATTAATTTTGGAAATCATTTCATTCAAACTGGGGAAAAGGATGTGATTTATAAAGAACAGCAATTACGTTTCAATTTCACTGTTTTGGAACATGAGTATAAAGAATATTAATGGAGTAAGAGCATAGTTTAGACTGAGAGTCAGAAATAGATGAATTGCATTTCTTAATTGCTTTTCCTTACCTTTTTCTGGCATAGAGCTTTTTTGAGATTTTTGAAAGATTTCCTGGCTACTTAGAGATCGGTATCAATTGGTGTTGGATGCTACAGGTTTGGTAGCAGAAATAGTCTGAATTTCCTGGCCTTCCAGCTAGTTTTACTCTTTCCCATCTTGGATCCTGCTTTTTGCGGAATTAGTTGACCCGGTGAATATGCTGAGCATAGAATGAGTTGACGTGTTTAGAACTCTAGAAAAGAATTAACAAACTACATTATATCTGAGTCTAGTTGCCTTTCAGTTTGTGTAGTGTATTCTAGCTCTACTTTTTTTTATTGTTCAGAAAGACCTTGACTTACCTAAAGTGTTACTTGTTTTCTGTTTAAGCTTTTTGGCTGATTTCTACATTCAGTGATAGACAGTAGTGTCTTTTCACATTATCTTCTGTCCTTTAGCTAGAGACTGTAATCAGGAATTTGTTATTGCTCAGTTGCCATTTCATTTCTAGGAGAACTTGAAATATTTTTACTGTCCTGGAGAAAAGTAGAAAGGAATGGTTACTTCTTTATGGGAGCTATGTCCCAAATGTTATTCAAACCATTTTAAAGGAATACAGCCCAGACATTTTTTGAGTATTTATATTTGCTGAACACTTTGATAAGTGTTTTCCACATATGATCTCATTTAATCCTCGCAGCAACCTTACGAAGTAGATATTACTACTGCCGTTTCATAAATGGGTAATTGAAAGGTCAGTAGACATGTTAGATCACATAACCAGTATGCACTGGAGCGAAGCTGTGCAGAGTTATACAGAGGTGTGTGCAAGGAATCCTTGACACCCCGCATAGTTCAGTTCTGAGTTATTCAGGCCTGTTATGGATGGGGCTGGAAATCTTGGCTCATTTCTTTGTGTCCTTTCAGATTTTTATACATTTTTAGAAATCTTTTTTATCTTGTTTACACTTTATTGCTCCTGGTTTTGTCTGAGAAACGTTTCTAAAGAATGACTGGAGACTTTTAATACAGACTCACGCCGGGGAAGGAAATGGTCATGAGACAGTTGTGAGTATTCTCAGTATCAGTCATGCGATTGAAGCCGTGTATTGAGCAAACCCCTTCCCTTGCCCCATTACTTAGGCACTATTTTAGCAGTGAGAAGAACAATAAAGTGAATACTGTAAAGCTTAATCATTTTCCTTCTTATAAATGGGCTTATATCAAAAATTCCATTCTGAGAAGGGTATTTTACAGAGCTATTAACTCCTACGTAAAGATGATAGACAAAGGATGGAGAGATGACAAAATAATTTTAGGCTCAAATGTCTAAACAAGGTACTGTATACTCGAAACGAATAATAAAATAAAATTAAAAGAATAATTTTAGGTTCACAGAATCTTTATTAGCTTTTCACTTTGAATTTGAATATTTGGATTTTTTACCTAAAATTTGGAAATGGTAGATTAAACGGAGGCAGGATTAGGATTTCTCACATACCTAATATAGTGGTTATTTTAATTAAATTACACCAGATCTTTAATGTCCTTCAGGTCACTGAGCATTCATAACCCTGAGACTTCGTTCCCTCAGTGCTTTGATATGTCTGTGGTACTTTTCTCCTTCTCCCCTCCCTCCTTTTTCCCCTCTCCCTCTCCTCTGTTCTCCTTACTTTTAAAATTTAAGCGTAGAAAAAGTCATCCCCCTGGCCCAGTTAAGTACCATAAGCACCTAATAACACCACATCTGCTCCCCAGGTTGTAAATGTAGTCTTTCTAAATGAGGTGAAGGTTACTGAACAGTAAATTTAATCTGTCTCTGAGGTTTTATCTTTTTAAAATTCATTTTGCCTTCCAAAAAGGTGTATTGTTTTTTGGGATTTATAGAGCATTTGTGAAGCAGAATCTATTGCATGCTTTTCAGAGCTCTTTTCCTCTTTCTTCCTTGTCTCACTGCCTAGTCTTTCCTATCCTCAAGCCTTCTGATTCATTGATCTTCTACTTGCTACTCTTTTTATTATCCTAGGGGTTTTATCTGACTTAGTTACTCTTATTGTTTTACAAACCATGCCAACACAGTTTATTTTATCTTTATTAATCTCATATTCATTTCCTAGACCAGGTTCTTCAGTGGACTTTTTCAGAAGTCCGTTGTTTACTCATTTGACAAATAACTTTATATCTTGTCGTCTTTCTTCTGTTCAACCTCAGATTATATTTGCCTTTTAGCTGTTTTAAAAAATTTCTGCCCTTAAGACGTCAAGAGGCCTCATGAAGTGGTGATCACAGTCTCTGAGGCTCTTGGGCTCTGGTCTTAGGAGTGTTAAAACTTCGGTTTAGTAGACATTTATAGAGCCTGCTATGACCCAGGTACTATGCAAGTCACTGGGATGAAGAGAAAGATGAGTCTTTCTTCTTCCTCAAAATTTACTCATTTCCTCATAAGAAAATGAAACCATTGGAGTAGATAATCTCAATGTATCATCTGGCTGTGCAATTCTGTTGTTCTAGAGCACTTTTAGCCTTCTGTAAATGTTGTTACATATGTGTACATATGTGTGTGTGCTTACGTGTATGCTTTTGATTTGTCTTCTTAGAAAATAATGTTTCTTGGTTGAATTATAGATTCATAGAATTTACAAATAAGACCTTTAAAAATGTTATCATCTTAGTCATCTATTTTGCAGGTGAAGAAACAGGCCTTGGCAGAATTAGGGCCTGCTGTCATGTCCCACAGTTAGCGATAAAGTGGGGCGAGAACTCACATTTCTTTTGTAGTTTGACATTTTTCTGTTCAAGTTGACTGTTGAAAAATTTTCTGATTCCAGATACTTTTGACTAAGGTGTCATTCCTGGTTTCATATAAAAATTTGGAATATTTCATTGGCATGGGTACTCATTGCTGAAGAATTTTGCAATTTAAGCCAATGACTATTGATGAAATGCTTGTTATGTGGTGAGGATGGGCTTGTGCTTTGTAGGCATGCTAAAGAAGTAGCTGACATTATTTCTGTCCTTAAAGATTTTGAGAACTGAGTTGAATTTATTTAAAAAATCTCACTAAAATTTCCCTTTTCCTGCTGTTTTCCTTTAGATCTTGTGCCTCATCCCACTTAAAAAAAATTCTTTATTTTACTACTATTAGATAAACACATATTGATCTTTAATTATGTGCCAGACATGGTTGTTAAGGATAGAGTAAATCCCAGCCTTCAGGGAGTGCTGCCTGTGCACTGGGAATCCGGATGAAAAACCAGCCAGTGCCCTTTATGCGGTGATTCTCAACAGGGCCAGTTTGCCCCCAGGAGACATTAGGCATTGGCATTGTCTGGAAACATTCATCATTGTCACAACTGGGTGGAATAGGAGACAGTGCCACTGACCTCCTGCTGAGTAGAGGCCAGAGATACCTTTCAGCATCCTACAGTGCATGAGACTGACCCCACAACAAGGAATGATCTGACCCAAAATGTCAGTAGTGTCAAGGTTGAGAAACCTAGGCTTAGTGTGATAATTGCTATATTAAAAACAGCAGCCATGTTTTTAGGTTTTTTTTTGTGCCGGGCACTGGCCCGTGGTAGAGGTGTATGCATATTACTATTGTCCCTAGTTGGTTTAGGGGACTGGGAAAGCTGAGTTGAATCTGAGGACAGGAAGAAGAAGGAGGAGGGGATAGGCATACCACGCAGAGGGAGTGCAGTGGGCAACCACCTGGAGATGACAGGGACATCTGGGGATCTGCAGGTTGTTCATTATGATAAGAAAGGAGAACACTAGAAAGAGAGAGAGGAAGTCCAGAAGAGGGTGTGGAAGTAGCAAACTGGAAGCTGGAAAATGGATGGCTTTGCGTGCCATGCTTCAGCATTTGGTGTTTGTTTAAAGGCTGCAGGAATCCAAAAAGGTTTTAAGTGGGCTGTTACATGTTCAGATTTGGCTTTTGTAAGGGTATCTTCAGTGTTTTAAAGAGAACTAATTGGAAAGTGATGGCTAGAGATAAAGAATTGATTCGGAGGCTGTGCCAATCATTGAGGTAAGAAACGAGCCAAGGAAGTGACAGTAGGGATGGGAAAATAGTTGAATTTCAGAGATATTAAGGAGGTCAAATCTGATGGTTTGGGCACTGGGGAAGGGAAGAGTGAGGATTGAGTCACTGATTTCTGATCTGGGCAAGTATAGATAGAACTCATGTACTCCTTCACCAAAGGGAGCAGTGCAGTCAACAGCGACTGCATCCAACCTCAGGGCAGCATCTTGAGGGGATGACTGTCATTTCCATCAGCTCTGGATGCAGCCCCTTATGGGACAGAGGTTAATAAGCCTGACATCCCAATATGTCCAGCACACTGAGATGGAGAGGGAACAGGGCTGCAGCAATAAAAGCCTCTTAATGGGAGGAGAGGAGAATGGAAGTACTCAGTAGCTACTGTTTCACATCCTGCTGGGGAATAAAAGGACCCCTGCGCACCTGGCCACAGAGTGAACTCCTTGGTTTTGTTGTCTGAGGGGATCTCTTTTTGTCTGTTGTCCTTTGTAGCTCATCTGGCAGGGTGTGTAATTCATGTTTCAGCTTAGATGTCACCTCCTCAGAGAAGTTTTCTTTGTGCTCCTGGTATAAAGTAGGCATCCCGTTTTTTAATTGCTCCATTGTAGCTATCGGCAGGGCACCATAATTATCTGCAGTTATCTAATTCATTTACTTGTTTTACTGTTTTCTGCCCTTCTCACTGGAATATCAATTTATGAGGCTAGGAGGGGCCTTGGCTGATGCGTTCCCTTTGAATCCTTAATACCTGCAATGATATCTGGCCCAACATAGTTTTTGAAATAACATGTAAATGAATGAGAGATTTATAGAATGCTAAAGGAGGAACAGGTTTCTTTTATTTTCATTTGATTTTTGTGGGAGAGGAAGATGAATTCAGTTTTGGATCTGAGTTTTAGGAACATTTATGTATAGATGTCCAATAGGCATTATCCATGCAAGTCTGAAGCTCAGGAGGGAAATTAATTACAATAAAGTCAGCTAACGCTTACTGAGCCCTTGTGATGTGCCAGCCTCTGTTCTTAGCATTTTGCTGACCTTAGCAAAGTGGAGCTGTAGATTTACAGAGGCAGAAGTTGAAACTCTAGAGTGGGAACGTTCAGAGTGTGCATGAGAAAATAGGGAAAAACCCTGGGGGGCACTGGTATGTAAGAGATGAGCACAGAAAGAGGCACCTCTCAGAAGCAGCAACCAGAGGGGCGGAGTTTGGTGTCTAGGAATCCAGAGAGCAGGTGCAAGGATTGCTTACTGGATGTCTCAGCCCTGAAAAGTGTCTGTGGACCTCAGCATCGAAGAAAGAACACCTGGGAATAGCAGTCTCAGGTAACACTGGAGAAAGGAGCGAGGTTAAGGGTTCGAGAATTTACAGATGCCATTGAGAAAGAGCTGGTAGAGAGGGAGAGTTTGAAAATGCAGTAAAGGGAGAAAATGATGACTGTGTGACGTTGGGGCAGGTGGGAGTTGATGGCAACCGGAGCTTTGGTGGAGGAATGTCCTCAGACATATCTTTTAGTTGGTTTCTTTGTATTTCCCATGAATCTTCTGATTTTCTTGTTCTTTCATTTTCGCACTGGAAAAGGAGGCAGTAGAACCTTATTGCCTGCCACGTTCCTTGCCTACTCAGGACATAGTGGGGCCTGGTTGGCCATAGCTACTGTCTTAGTCACAAGCGCAGAGGTTTTTTGCACTAGGGACAGCTATTAGTTTTGTAATTTCCCAGTTAGTGGGGCTTCACATGATTGCATTTTCGTTTATTTCCACTAAGTCTCTAGGAAATAGGTTTCTAATTGGCAAAGTAAAAAGTAAAGATAGTGTTTTAGAATATGTCATTCAAATAGAAAGTATCCTCTAGTTTCTTGATATGTGGATTCTACAAATTTTAACCTTGTTTGAGATTTTTCTGAATTTATATCTAGTTTTAAAATGCCCATAGATAATGGAGTCAGGTAATATAGAAGATAATGTATTTTTTTGCTTTGGCTTTTGAAAGAAAATACATTTATTAGAAAGAATTTAAAAAAAAGTGAGCTGCTGATTTATTTATTTGAAGAATTTCCCATAATGTTATAGATTCTGGAGATTAAGAAGCCATCTCTTTTGATAATCTTTTTTAAAAAATGTGAACAAATTATATGATGTCATGTGAAAAAAATCTACAAAAATAGATAGCTGTAGGTTTTTCTTTTAAAAGTATCCTACTTCGTCATAGGTTATTGTTATTCTGTCTGCAAAGTGAAGCATGTTCAGTTGAGGTATGCTGACCAGACATTTGGTTCTTGCTAAGACACAGTGTATGCAGATCGGGCTGGGGAAGGAGGATAATTCAGGAGAGACATAATTGGTAAAATGTAACTCAGATTTTCATTAATATCATTCAGTATGTGACTCAGACAGGAGCACTTAGTTCCTTCAAAGATTAAACCTTTTGGTGTTTCTCAGCTTTTGTTGGCAGGACTTCTTACTCTTAATATTTATTGAAGACCTGAAAGAACTTTTATGTTATATTGATCAATATTTACCGTATTAGAAATTAAAACCAATAAAAGTTTATTATCTATATTAATTCACTGAAAAAGACCAATAAGAGATTCATGAATGTTTACATAGTATATTTTTATGAAAAATAACTTTTTAAAAATTTAGTGAGAAAAATGGCATTGCTGTACACTTTGGTCAATCTCATTAATATCTGGCTTAATTGAATTCAGCTAGATTCTGAAATCGGCTTCTGTATCCAATCTGTCATTTGGAATATTTCACTCTAAGTCATTAGAAAATGAGAGTAAAAAAAGAGGCAAAGTATGTCTTAGTATTTCTGAGAAAATAATTTTGACTCATGGACCCTTGAGGGTTTCCAGAACCTCCAGGGGTGGGCAGGGGGGCGGTGGTAAGGGGTAGGCAGGGTTTCCTGGACCATGCTTGAGAACCACTGGGATAACTATACATTGCTTGAGGGCAGACACCATTGCCTTGGTTTCCTTTCTTCTGTTCCTTGGGGCCTGGTAAAGTATTCTTTATCTCAACTCCTCAAATGGGTCCTGATTCAACTTTCCCCCATAAAATTCCAGGGAAAGGAACCATCCTGTGAATCAGGACCGAACTTCCTTTGCAGGATGCTTTTCCCCTTAATTAGTCATAGTGTAGGAATTCATCTAAGTCCTTTGACTCAGAAGCCATAGAGGTGCCACTGGACAGTTTTCACTGTGTCTGACGATGTTATAGACTGGCTACAAATCAAGATAAGACATTTGGAAAAATATTTCCTTTTCGGTACAGTGAAGTCTAGGAAGTCTTGGAGGTTGCTGGGAGAAAGAAGCTAGAATTGTTTCTTAGAAACAGAGTGGATGAGTCTTTGCAGAAGTTTTAGGGGACCTGGCTGGCACATGGGCTCCACTCCGCTCTTCAGGAAACATATGTGCTCTTCTAGTTTGCATTTTCTGTACCAAGGCAAGTGGCAGGTGGCCTGAAGAGCGAGTGGGAAGCAATAATCAGCTCTCCAAGTAACAGCATTTCATTTGCCAAATGTTATGTTAATGTTCTCCAAACTTATGGTAAAAATATGCAAACTTAAGCTGAAAATATGCATACTGTTAGTATTAAGTTTTCAGACTTTTGATAAAATGTAGGTAAACAGTATCAAAAGGTATCTTAAAAATTATGTGGTAAATTTTGCATAAAAGTTAAGTATACAACTTACAATATTTACACTGGAGCAAATTTATCTGCTACGTTAAGAAAAATATGAATATAGTAGCATAAAAGCAGTTGCTTTTACATTTGACTTGCAAAAAAATGGAAGCAAAAACATTTTAAAAACAGCATGAATTTGTCTGCTTTATCTGAATGAGTAGTGGCATTTTCTAACTGCTTGCCTCTTGGGCACGTAAGTCATCATGGTATATTCTTACTAATAGTCTTTGAACTTCTTTCTCTGTCCTTTTCTTCCGGGCCGTATATTGCTGCCTTTAGCGCTTCAGCATGGAAGGGATCTCAAATGTCATTCAGAATGGCCTCCGCCACACCTTTGGAAATTCAGGTGGAGAGAAACAGGTGCTCGGTTATCCTTATTTTCCTCATTCTCTGCTTTTTCATTCTCTAAGTGAAGGGCTTGAAAGCTGGCAGTTTTACTAATTTACTAAGACTACTGCTTAAATGAGAGAAATGAAAGTTTATTATGTTTATAGTCTTGATAATGCACAGAATTTTCCTTTAGAAAAAAGTATTTTGCAAAATGGACAATAGACTAAGTGCATTCTTAATACATGTGTTAGAGCTCCATTTTCACTCTTAGCTTTGAACAAATAGATATTAACATGATCACATAATAAATTGCATGTGTAGAATATATAATGGTGAAAATAACTAGAATATGCTACACTGAAAGTTTAAGAAACATCCCATTTTGGGGAAGAAAACTAGATGTTGGTGTCTTTTAGACTAGAGTTCTAGGTCAAAAATGTCTATAGAAGTATATCTTTTTAAATGATATTCATGTGCTTTTAATTTTAAGGTGTATCATGTAGTCTGCAAACTCACTTGTCTACCAAATCAGGCTTAAGACCCTATACAAAATCAGACATGGATATGAATATACAGTCAAATATATAGCAATTCGCTTTTTATTAACATTTTTGTATAATTTCAGGAATAGCACAAACACGGGGAACATATCGACATTGAGTGTGCTTAAAATTACTTTTCACGTTTTGAAATTTTCACTTCAATAAGAAAAGTCTTCAATTTAGCGTTTAAGTGAACATTGAGAAAGTGCAGAATGTAGCTTGTAGGTAGTTTATCGAAAGAAGGCATTTGAGCTTAGAGTTTTTCTGTACTACTCAAGAAGGGAAATAATCGACATTAAATAATCCTTCATTGTGGGCTGACTGAATTTTTAAAATTCTGGTGCTTTTCACCTCTCTCAAACCCACAAGATCACAACATAACTTCCAGACTGACCCAACACATGGGAGTGGGGCAGGAAGAGCTGAAAGCGTAGCTAGATAGCATGCACGCCAGGCACGGTCTCTGGCTTCCTGATGCTTCTCTCCACGTCGCCTGACACACACCCGACACATGTGCTGTTAGTGAAGCCCCAGGAGGGCATGTTTCAGCTGTTTGTGTATCTTTTACAAAGAAACATATTTGATTATATAGTAATCAGGCATCACTTTGGAGAGATCTATACCAAAAAGATGGAAAACTAAATTTCTTAAAGACTAAACAATTCACTTTTTCTGCTTTTCTGAACCATGGGATCCAGTTATTGTTAAGTAACTATCTTCTTTTTTTTTTTTTTTTTTTAATGGGATAAAATCACTCAAAAAGGATTAGGAATAGAGCTGAGATTTAGGGCAGGGACTAAGTAATGTGTAGGGCTGAAGAAATTCCAAGGAAAAACCAGTAGATCTCTAGATGAGCATATGCAGATTATACCTAAACTATGCATTTTGGGGGCGGAGGGGGTGGAGTGGCCAGAATAGAAGAATCTGGATAATAATTTTTAGATTGTGCTTTCACTCTGATACCATGAGCTGTTACACTAGTGAACTAAGCAGTTTGTCTCAATTTCAGACACGAATTTTCATTATTCATATCCTTTTAGGCTATTCTTTCACTTTTCTCTTTTCCTTTAATACCTTTAAACATTTATTACTACTTACACAATAATTTAAAATAATAATAACACACCTCTAAAATTATTTGGGTGGGTGTGTCTTTGTTAGTTTCTGGAAGAAGCTGGTATGTGTTTTTAAAGTTGTCAAGTTATTCATGTGACCATTTTGTTCAACCAGAAAGAAATGGTCTGAAATTATTTGGCTGTTGGGAATTACTTTATGCAGGACTGTTGGAACTGTGTGTTTTAGTTCAAATCACTATTTTAAAAGGTTGAAAAATATGTAAAGAGATTTTTAGATAAGACTTCACTTTAAAAATGAACAAATCACCCACAGACCTACTCCTGTGAAATTTTCAATAATGAAAAGGCAAAAAAAAAATGGATTGTTTATGTAGAGGTGGGTAAAATAATGAGCTCTAGCTGAGACAGTAAGATGCCTGTGTTTGTTACTTAAAGTACCTTGTATTTCATGTTATAAAATAGACCTCGTAACTATCTAATTTTTGCAGATAAGGTAATTCAGATTTAAGTGACTCTTTTTTAACTTGGCAGTATTTGACAACAGTCATTCCTTATGAGAAAAAAAATGGACCACCATCTGTTGAAGATCTTCAAATATTAACAAAAAGTGAGTAAAGAAAAAATTAAATTGTTACCTTGTTTACTTTTGTCTAGTCTAAAATACGGATTTTAGTTGGCTGACTTTGTTGCTGGTACTGTTTTGTTGATTTAGGATAGTAAATGATGGATGTCATCATTTATTCTTCTGAGAATGAAACTGTAAATGGTTATGACATCAAACAAAACTGAATCTAGAGTTGATTTATATTTGTTTGATTTTCTTGCCTTTTAAAATATCGACAAGCCGAACTTTTGGGGAAAAAATGTAACTTGATTCTTCATCACCTTTGTACGTTTAAGAACATATCCATTTATCAATAAATAAGGTACTTCATAGATCTTATATAAATATAACTGTCAGTAACTGAATAGGAAAGATTTAGGAGAAGTGGAGAAGTGTGGCCTAAAACTTTTTTTTTTTTAAATGAATGTAGACCCCAAGGCAGTATAAGTAGAACATAAAGTGATAGTAATATTTTATGAATATTCATTCAGCAAATATTCGATGCTGGTCCACTCTGTGCCAGGCCATGTTCTGGGTGCGTGGGATACATTAGTGGACAGAGCAGACAAAAATACTCTTCCTTCAAGGGGCCTGCATTTTAAAATAATTTGTTAGGCTTAAATATACAGTGTATATTGAACGTCTCTTAACGATAGCCATAATTAGCCCTGAATTCTGGTTCTGTCCCTGTTATTTACAGGGTATTCTTGAAAGTCACTTACCTTCTCTGTCACAGTGAAAAATGAGGCTAAAAATAATTGCTCTATTTACCTCATAGTAATTAAGTTAATGTTATATATGTGATTTGGGGTAAGTTAATCACTCAGCCTCGTTTTTCTTGAAGGGGTTGGATTTGCTGATCTTTTAGGTTCTTTCTAATTGTAAATATTTGTGATAATTGCTAATTAAAGGGGGTGCCAAATGAGCATCACATGAATAGATAGCGATGATGATATCTGTTTTGGAAACGAAGGACATGGAGGCATGAGTGCAGAGGAGCACAAGGCAAAAAGCGGGTGTCTATTTACTAGCCACCTTCCTGGTAACCTGAGCTTTTACTGTTTACTTTGGTGAACAATACTTTCAGAACATTTTATACTTAAATATGGATAAATCAAGTGATGCCAGCTAGTCTAAAATAAAGAATTAAGAGATTAACTGGGTGGCCAGCCCTCTAATTTTCAGGAAGAACTTTATGAAGTTATAAGTGTCCAAGATCACACAGGGGAATGGTAAATTATAGGGCTGGGTCTCTTTAATTCCCAGTCTGCTGTGCTTTTAATGATGCTGGCTTTTGGAGTATGATTTTATATAGAAATGAAAACAAATCTAAAATATGATTGGGAGCAGAAATACTGAACATAGTGGTCCTCTTAAGATGGGAACATAAATGCTGCCTAGAAGCCAGGAATTATTGAGAGACCTTGCCTTCTCAGATCAAGGACAAACACTTAGTTGGCCAAACCAAAGTCATAATTCCCACATCAAAATGTCCTTAGGCCGATTCTTAGATGATGTCTTCATAGACTGACACACCTTGGGCTCTTTGGGTGAGTGAACATGTGTGGGGTGTGTGAATGAACGTCCAAGTTAGTAGAGTTATGAGGACCGGATTGTTGTGAAGACAGTAGATGGAAGGATGATGACCTTTGCTTATCTCCTGAAAACTTTGGGGGAGAACCTGAGCTTCTGCTGTCACCACCTGTAGATGTTAACCACAGGGGAAGCCCTGTGGAGACAGTCACAGTGCTTACGCTTATGTTGCCTTCCTGGTAAAAGCTAATGGAGGTGCAATAATAATAGTAATAAGAATTAGAATATTAGTTGTTAATAACTGTGGCTGTTTACATAGCAGTTATGTGCTAAGCACTATTCTGAGTCCTTCACATCTGAATTAGTAACTGAATACTCAACAAGCCTTTGAGACAGGTCTAATTATCATTCTCAGTTTATGGATGAGGAACTTTGTGCTTTGTGTGGTTAAGTAGCTTGTTCAAAGCCCTACAACTAGGAAGTGGCAGAGCCAGGGTGTAAATCCGGGAAGGCTCACTTGACAGTTATACCATGTTGTATTGTCATCTGTCTGGGGGAAAAGAGTGCAGCGTTTTCCCCAGGATGCTCTGGTGAAAATTTGAGTTGTCAGTTACCACAAAAATGCAGTATTTGTGGGTTTATCTGTACCTGGGTGATCTAGATTTTTTTTTTTAACCACTATGATAGTAGCTGTTTTTTCTATTTTGTCTTGGCTTAGAGATAAAATTGTCAGATTCCCTTTAGGATGAGGCCGATTGATCTGGGTCCCTCAGTAGTATACAGGAGGTGGTAGGCGGCCTGGCAGGTACTGCTTCGTGGACGTCTTCATCTTGGTCTTTTCTTTAAAAGTTTTCAAGCAGGCTGGCAGATATGCTTCTTGAAGAGTATAGCTAACTATTCATTTATCTAAGAGTTTCTCTAGTTTGTGACATCTGCAGCATCTGCAGGTTCTCTCCTCCAGAATTCATAGAAGTGCACATTATAGGAACATGCTTTCTTCCAGTATTTAGGACAACTGAAGTTCTGTGTAAATAACCGAGTTTCTCTTTCCTGCTGCCACTGTTTCTTAAATCAGGGAAAACTCTCAGGTAATTGGATTATTCTTACCTGATTAAGGACTTATTCAATTAAAATTCTTGAGCATTTGTAGTTGTATTCCCTTATCTAGAAAATAATAATTTGCCTGAATTGGTCATACCATATAATTAAGATTAAGGCTACAGTGAAATTAAATTATATTTTTGATCTGAATTTGAAATTGTTGCCTTTTCCTTCCATCTTTTATTTTGTAGTTCTTTGTGCCATGAAAGAGGACAGTGAAAAAGTTCCGAGCTTGTTAACTGATTATATACTGAAAGGTGAGTTTTATAATGGCTTATGTGCAGTGGTTGGGAAGTTCTGGTTAGGTCAATAAGTGCATGGTCTTGCTAACAGATTAAAAATTACTTCCAAATGCACAAGTTTTATTTCATTTTTGCAGGGTGAGGATACCTGGCTCAATTATGTTACCAACATTATAAGTTACGGTTATATAAAATTTATTTGAGGTCCTGGGCTGGAAACCATTTCACAGCCAAATGATAAACACCGAGACACCGGAGAAAATGCTTTGGAAATATTGCCATAATTATGAGTTATGAGTCTCAGTTGTCGACCCTGGGAGGGTTTGAGGAGGGTGGTCTCTGCCATCTTGGGGCCAATAGAAAGAGAAGGACAGATCAGTGAGGATGGAGGAAGGAGGGGACAGTCAAGTCAGTTAAAGTCTCAAAGGGAACATAAAAAGGATTGGTGTAAGGGACAGGGATGAGAGGAGGAAAAAATGGAAAGAATGGACTTTCATAAACCCAGTAGAGTGAAAAATGAGCCATAAATCTTAGGAGCAAGATCAAGATCTCACAGGATGGGAATAGTGATGAAGCAAAAGATGGTTGCTGAAGTTAATGAGAGTGCCTGCTTTGCTCAGGAAAGAGGAAATTTTGGATGATAAAGAGGAGACCAAAGAATTTAATTACAGGCAAAACTAATACTTTGCAATGAAATTATATTTTGAAAAGTAGCAGTTGCTCAGCAGACGGATTTTCAAAGCATCACAAAATGCATCCTGTAGCGTTTGATCCAATTTTGAGAGCAATCTTCTGGTAACTTTTCTCTTTTGGGTTCTCTCCTCCACCATTTGTTAGCGGAACATAGGAAGGTTGGGATTCCTGAGATGTTAGATAACTCACAACTTTTCTTCAACCTAGGTTCACAAGGAGCAAATCTCAGTAGTGTACACAGGAGCTCAAACTGAGTAATACCTAAGTATCACCTATGGGAGACTTGATGGAGAGTCAGCCATTAGTAGACCGAGGGCAGAATAGACTAAATCAACATTATCGTTTTTTCGTGAGCTGTTTTTCTGATGAAGGCTTTTTCTTACTACATTCTTAATTTTTTTTAATACCTGACATCTTTGTTTGCTTTTGTGTTGTGCTAGCATTGGTATGAAAGCTGGATTGTTCTGAGGTTTGTTCTTAATACATGTGAAACAGGAATGAGATGAACATAAAGAACATGTCTTAATCTTTAATTATAGTGGGTTCCCTGGGCACTGCCATGAGGGCCAGAGATAAAATGAGCTTCCGACGCATTCTTTAGCTATTTTGTCATTTGATTGCATGGAGGAATTTTGTGCCCTAGAGAACGAGTGCTCTGGGGAAAAATAATTTTTAATTTTTTCTTCTAAAATCCCATATGTAACTGACCTATACTGCATGCCTTAGGGAAGCAGCACCCATCAAATTCTGTTCCCGTGTCACGCCGTTGGCTCCAGTCTGTGAGCCCAGGTCTACCTATACTGTACCTGCTTCGGATGCGCTGCTTGTGTATGTTTTGTGGTTTTGTCTTGGCTTTGTATTATAAGGACTGGGTGGAAAAGAAGCAAGGGTTCAGACTAAAGTGATGACACTAGTCCAAGAGAATGAAGAGGGAGTGATTTAATGTTCAGGGGTGTTCAAGGGCATGGGGAAGTGCAGATGTTGGGTGATTTAAATTGCTCTTTTCCACCCATCCTGGAAACCCTCCGGGACCAGTAGCAGAACATTTGCCTAGGAGGGGGTGTTGCTCAAGGGAGAACTCGCCTTTCCTTTTCTTGGTGGGCTTTTCTCATTGTTATTTTAACACCAATGACTATGGCTTGGCTCCCTAAACATCACTATAATTTTAATGTGAAGGTGAGAAGTGATTGAATGTAGAAAAGTAGCTTCCCTTGGCCTGAGGAAGTTGGGATAAAAGTTGTATGGGCTACTAAATAGCTTCTCTTTCTCACACCTGCTAATTACCCCACAGCTGCCTGCTGCCATCCCTTCCTCAACAGTTGTACTAAAGGCTTGTAGTATAGATATGGCTGCTGATCCTAGATAGGAATAAAAATGTGCACCTTTGAGTTCACCAGGGAGCCTGTTAACAGTTACAAGCCTCATGGTATAGGGCCAGCGTTATGGGCTTCTGTCTCTAAGTGGTACCCTATGAGACATGACCTTTTGGTATCTCATTTCTGGGCAATTCTGGTGTGTCTTGAGATAACTTTTCATTGTTGGGTGTAGCCTTTTAAAAACTTTAAAAATCGCTATTATAGATCCTTGCATTTTTAGTTATTAATGATTTTTATATACATGTAAGATGTATATAAAATGTATATACATCTTGTGTAAATGTGTACAAAATATATTTCTATTTTTTTCCTTCCTCCAGTTCTGTGTCCTACATAGGGCGGCATCACTTCAGGAGTTTTCTTTCGTGGACAAGCTAGATTTCCTATAGCATTATTCTGAAAGCTGGCTACCATTACCTTCCTGCTGTTGGAAACTCAGCACACTTGAACTTGGGTTTGTGATTCAGTATTAATAGATCATGCCTTCACTAATTCTTTATATTACGAACCAAGAGAAATATGGCACTATTTTGAATTCTACAGATGGTTTTTTGTTAAACACTAACAATTATGAACTCTTCAACTTTGTAAAGAGTAATATTAATTATGCATGTGCATTTATAGTTTTCATTAACTGACAGTATGCCTGTGTGAGTTTTTATGGCTTTTTAGAGCTAAACTGCATTGAAGAACTGGATTAAAGCATTGAGAGATTTACACTATAGCTATTCAGTGACGGTGAAAACCAGCACAGATTTTTATGAGAATTATAGTATAAATATCACCTTAACAGTATTGGAACTAAACCAATGTGGGCTGTTCTCATAAGTAGCTCAACCAGAATGTGTGTGATTTTGGCTTAATTCTTAGTATCAAAACTGTGGTGGTGACTGGTTTTAGGTTTCACCGTTGTTTAGATTAAGTTGCCATTTACTTTCAGAATCCTGTTAAAGTTTAGATGTTTGTGTTTTGTTTCACGTGTCTGAAGAAGTGCCCTTTCCTTATGGTGCTTGAGAAACTGTGCTGCAGCATCGCCCAGTTCCCACTACTGTGTTGTTTTATTCATGCCTGTGTGTTTTCCTAAAGTACTAATTTTAGAAACAGCTACTCATGGAATACATCACTACTTGTGAAACACTTTTGCCAGTTCTAATCAAGTCAGTGCTATTTAATAAATGTTGAAAACAGGTAACATATGTGAGATCTTTATTTTCAGAGTTTTTTGTTGTATTTTGTAATGATTTTTCTTCCCTTTCAGTGCTAGATTCCTTCCCTGTTCCACACATTGGCCATCACTAGAGGGTGTGAGCTGGTGAAACCCTGATTAGCCTCATGATGGTAATCATGATGGTAAGGAGGGAAGAGGGGGCCAGGCTGTGCTGAGCTACTGTGGAAGGACAGAGCCCTGTTCTTTCCTGGGTCTGTGAGACATTCACACCAGCTCTGCGGCTTCCTCCCTTAGGTAACCCGAGTGCAGTGAGTCTAGATAGCTACTCTTGACCCTGGAGGGTCATCAGACAACCTGAAAACAAAAGGACAATTCGTCTTTCTAATCCCGAATGTAGACTCTTTCTGAAAGTTACATGGTGTGATTTAAAGTGTTTATTTGCTGCCAAGAATCAAACTGCAGACGATCTCCTTATAGCTGTTTTCTGAAAACAAAACAAACTGTAGAACTACAGTGCACTCCAAGTGCCATAGATCTATTTTATTCTTCAGGAAATTATATTTGTTTTTCTTTTACAAGAGCACAACAGGAACCAAAGTAAAAGAGTAATAGATACAGCACTCAGGATAAATCATATCTTTAAAATAATAATAAAAAAATTTACACCTTGTCCTATATCCTGTTAGTATTTTCATAATATGGCCATGATTGAAAAAACAAAAAGCAAGCATTTACAATTTTTTTTGATAGACTTTTTATGCCAGGAATGGATTAATTATCAACAAAATTTTATAACAATCAGGCTGATGTAAATTTATTTTGGTAACATCATTAACAAATTTATTCTGGAAATAGATAAAAATATTGCCCCTTGATAATAAATCTTTTTCTTTGATGCAAACAGCTAGAACACCTTTTTTCTTTTTTTTGATATCTAAGACAAAGAAAATGGTTAATCTTCAGATTAATAAATTAGGTCATTATAATAATAAATTAATTTTTTTTAAAGTTCAGCAACCTCTGTCCAAGTATTTACAACAATACTTGAAAGTTCCTTTACAAAACAGAACACATTTTCTTTTCACATTAAGCATACTGGGTATCTGTGTCTTTCACAACAAGCATTTTTAAACGAGAAAAATCAATGCACAAATGGGTAATTAGTATAAAAGTGCTAAGAGCTGTTTGAAAAGTTAACACTATACAGTCAGTTATATTTGAGGCAAACTACAACAAACTTCCAGCTTATTACGGACAATATTCCAGTAGTTGTTTCAAACAGTTGTTTGAAAAAAAAAAATACAGGAGCTGATTAGTGATGCAGATAAACTGCCGTCAATGTCTCTGGCCAGTGAGGGAACTGAAAACCAAGTGAAAGCAAAGCCAAATGAGGAGGAAGATTCACTAAAGGAATACCTTCTCCACAGCAGGTGTGATGCTGACTGCTCAAGGCAGGTGCGTACACACGTATGTATACTCAAACGCACACATCTTTCTTCCCAATTAAACTAAGTAGAATGAGATTTTGTTATTCAAAAATTTGTGAGTGATCAAAAGTATTGATATGGAATGCCTGTTTGTCTTTGTTCTGGTTAAAAATCTCATAAAAATACATTCAACAGGAAAACACGAATTGTATGTGTATATAATATATATGTGTATATATATTATATACACATGCACACAAATACTTTTGTTTTTTGAAGCATTAAGATAGTTACATAAATATTCCTATAATTGCTAAAGTTTAAAGAGGCATATTTTTTTGAGCTTCAACAAAGGTGCTTGAATAAAATACAATTAAAATGAAGTAGTTTCTATTCTGTAGGATCAGTATATAATAAGGAAAAAAAAAATCCCCAGTCTTTTTTAAAAAAACGTTTCTTCTTAAGCTAGAGCTTCAACAAAAACTATGAACAACCAACAATATAACAGAACAAAGCAACAACAAACAATGAAGTATATAGCCCCTGGAAATACCTGGTGTCCTTCACCCTCTCCCTCCTTCCTGCCACGTTGTAGTCAGAAAAAGCTCCAGTGCTCACATCGAGAAATGACTTTAGGTCCTGTGCATGTGCTGACTCTGCTAGGAACTGGCTGATTGGCTTGGAAGAAAATGAAAGCAGCAAAAAGTATAACTGTATATATCCTTAATAACCCGCTTTAGAGAAATGTTGCTCTCACATTTCTCTTGCTTCCTCATCACCTACTGCAGCTGTGACTGTATAGAAAAGAAACTTGTGGCTTTAGACCTGGGATGGCTATCAAGAGGTTCTGATGCGCTTGTCTGGCAGTTCTAAGGTGGTTATGGCCACTGGATCGCAAGGCCTTTTTTTTGTTTCCTGCTCATTCACGCCTGAGCTTTGCCGCAACCAGTGCAGTCTTTAGAGCAACAGGAAAAAATATCCTCTGGGCCACTGAACTGCTTTTAATTTATGGGATTTCTTTCTCCCCGAGCCAAGCTGACCAATTTGTCTTCCCAACACCACCCTCCCACCCATTTCCCCAACCAAACTCACTGTCCCCACCCCGAAATATCTCTACAGCTATATTACAAGCAAATATATCTTAGCAACTTTAAAAACTTTGGTTCTAAGAAAACACTTGGTCAGTTATCTTGAGGAAAAGTGGGAATGCTTGTTCTGCACATGGCCGTAGCCAGAGCCCATCCCAGTCAGTTCTTAGCGCTGTACTGTACATCAAGTCACAATCCAATACAATCCACTAAGCAAGTGCACAAATTCTAGTTTTCTTTTAAGAGCAGACTTAATTGCTTTCTGTCTTCTAAAACCTAATCCAACTTGCCTTTCTTCACACCGTTTGGTAGAAATTGTCTGCCTGTAGATGATTCTGTTTTTGCATGCTGTAGAAGCCACTGAATCTTGCATCTGGTTCAGCAATTCTTAGCATTCTCTGGGCACTGTCCCCCTGGACTCTGGTTCCTTTCTTGCAGTCCACAGATACCAGCTGATTATTTAAGGAAGAAGGCTAGAGAGAAAAGGAAAATCAGAGTTAGCTGCTTCCTGTATCCCAAATTAACACAAATGTATCTAATTCAAGTGGGATAATAGCTTCAGGACACTGGTGGGCAGACTGTATGTGGAGTTTACATCCTGTTCTAGTACCTACTACAGTTTTATGAAGGATACTGACAAACTGTTTAAAGGTGAAATGTCAATAAATGTCAAATGGAGAAGATGGGGGAATTGAAAAAAGTATTAGTGGAGTGACATAACTACTTTCAAATCCTTGAAGAGCAGACTAGTCCTTAAGAGGGTTGAATGAGTAGAAGTTACCAAACAGGAAGATTTAAGATAGACAATTCTGAATCAGGCTGTATAACAGCATTGTGGGGTGGGCCTGCCCATCTGTATCTGATCCCTCCATGTACTTTATGAGTGGGTCTCTTTTCCTGGCTTCGCACAGTGAGGACTGTGTCTTGCTTAGTCCTCGTCTGTACCTTTGCCTCAGTCTTGCCCTGTATCCTGCTCATTCACCTAAGCTGTGCCCAATGCATACCTGTCAAAAGAAAATCAGGGGCAAGGTAACCATCTGATGGGATTTTATAGGGAAGTTTAATCTAGATGGTAAACTGGATTAAAATAATTATTTAGGCTATTTTCAATTCTTAAGGTTGTATGATTTTCTTGGGGGAAAAAAAACTAATTCAAAAGGTAGAATTAAAGTTGGAAGGAATCAGGATTTCTCAATGAAAATGAATTTTCTTGCCATTTAAAATAGGCAAATTTGACAACAAGTACATACCCTTTCTCCCCCAGGATGAAATGTGCCTGTCTAGTATTATACAGTCTCTTCATCTTTCGCTTCCTTTCCCCTCTGCTTGCCTCAGACACGTCTCCCTGTTCTTTGGACTTCTGTACATCCTCAGTCATCCAGCACTCTTCTTACCTCTCCTGAGTTTCATAACCCTTCCTTTATGATTTCTTTTCTCTAATTCTAAGTTGATAGATCATTGAGAAACACCAGATGCCCAACTTTTAATTTCTCATATAAATGACAATGACTTAGCAATCAATCCAGAGGTACCTGTTTATTTGAAAACTAAAATAAATCCAGGAAATTGGGTCTGTGAAAAGTCAGGATTCATTAACCAATGGATGATGGACAATGCATCTAATGATTGATCCAGCCCTGTGCTGTACTAGATATTTGATTGATTGTTACAGCTTGATATGTATTTGAGGCTACAACGAGCAAAGTAAAAACTTCATTAGCTAATATAAAGTATCATACAATTTAAGGAAATAAATTGCTTTCCTAGTTTGATCATTCAGAAGACTGAAACTCTTTCAGGGCCATACCTTAGTTGGTGTTCGATACCAGCAAAGCAGGGGTATCCACTGTTTCTTCTGATTGATGAATAGGAATGCTATTATAATAGAAAGGCCTATTATGATGGGAACCACGACTGAGGCTATGGAGTCCAGTGAAGAGTCTTCTCCTGGGGGCCGTCTGTTATTATCTCTGTAATCTACCTGGAGGTGACCCATATCTAGGAAAAAAAAAAATTACAAGCATTAATTACCTACACCAGAATTTTTAAGGATTATTTTAATTACATTGCAAATACAGGTCAGCAATTTGGCTTTATTGATTCACAGTACTAGGGCTAAAACATGATTGACATCTACCGTTGATCCAAAGAGGACTTATGAGAGGACCAAGTTCTTAAGAATGGATGTAAAAAAGGAAATATTAGAGTGAGGAGGTTAATAATTGGGCAGGATGATGGCTTTAGCTAGTCAAGAAAATAAAATTCTTATATAGGCTTTAAAAAGTGACTAAAACTAGACTACTGAAAATATTTTTATTAATATTAAACTATACTGGCTTCTAAGATTTTTAAAGCAGAAACATTAGCTTGGCCTCCTGCTTAAGAGCAAATAGGAGACTAGGACAAAGTATATTCTTTTTATTAGTGTAATAGCCACAACTAATTACTAGTGTAATAGTAAAAACTTAGCCAAAATCGAGAGCTTGGTCTTTTGACTGATACTCTGGTTTGCTGAGCTCTAAGCCAAAATGCCTCCCTTTTCATAAAATTGTTGAAAACTCACTAGACCAATGAGATCATTTTCTTATCTTATTTATTAATGTACTTACTGCAGAGGGGACATTTAATTTTGCACTTATGAATGAAAGTGTTTCTGCTCCTTTTAATCATCATTCTTGCAATGAATATTGCAGACAGATAACAAGGTTAAATATACACCAATGAGGAGCGTGCTCTGGAAGTTTCTTGTCTTTTGTTTCAAATAAACCACTGTAGTCAGGTTGTCTAAATACATCAAAGACCAGGTTAGTGAAAGATGTAGGACACATAGTATCAAAAGGAATTGCTTCTAAATTGTTCTGGAAACTCAGCTCATGAAGTTGCACAGACCGTACGGTTTAAAAATCAGATTTTTATGAATATGCTGCTTTGTATATGTAGGGGGAGGGGAAGAAGAGAACCATCCTTGTCATTTTAGCCAGTATAGAGAATACTTCATAGGAAAGGGGGGGGAAAAAGGAACATATTTATCAGCATCAAGAAAAATGCCAGCACTAAAAATATTATTGATGAATTCAGGTTTTAAATACACAAAGAATAAAGGAATGAATTTTTGGCTTACCACATTTCTAATGATATTAGAAATAATTTTAGAACTACATGTTATACAAGATTTTTTAAAAGTAAATTAAGGAAAATCTTGGTGAAAAGAATGAAGTTTCGATTAAGGTCTGTTTATAAAATTCAGTCTTTAAGTTCTGTTTTGATGGTAAAAGGCCATAAAATTTAGCTTTGAGCTAAAAAAAAAAGTGGAAATAAGGTATCAGTAAGATTCACAGTGTCTTTAAGATTAAAACCAATCTGTTGCTTAGGAGAAACATTTTCTTGCTATTGACACATGAGGAAATTTCTCCTTGGGGTCTTTATAACAGAGCTACGATGTAATGCATAGGTCTTCAACGTGTTACAACAAATAAGGCTGTTCTTATGACTAAAGCCCAGCATCCACAACAGTGTGTAGCACAGAGTTATCACTAATATTTATTAATTGAATGACTGTAAACATGCTAAGGCACCATTTGGTCAGAGTAATTACAGGAGATAAAACACCAGAAAACACTGGGTCCAAGAATTTGGTGCTCAAGTCATTTGATCTAAGCATAACACTTCAAATACCTAGGCTAATAGACCATTAATCTCTGAAGCAATGAATACTGCTTCTTCCAAAAGAAATATAAAAACTGTACAGCAATGATTTTGAAAATGTCCTTGGAGTAGACGGGAGGCTAAGAGCATGGCTAAGAGCAAGGATAGATTATTTTGACCAAGCGGTCTACGTTTATAGAGAAGGCAGGATTGACAGAAACTCTGCCTTGCTTTCCTACTTAACTATTGAGAGACAGAACAGCATTTCAATTATACACAACTGAAAAGACAGAGCAAGAAAAATAAAGCATGGAATAAACCTGGTGAGTGGAAAAAATGACACAATAAATCGAAATCTCATGTCATAAAAACTACCCAGAAGTTAGAAAGTAACCTAATGCATAAATGCTTAGTACAGAATCCACAGGGGCAGTGAATAATTTATTATGACTCTGCTTACAAAGTTTATTCATGTATATAAATATCAGTGATAGCTTAGAAATTCCGCCTAGGACCGGAACATATTTTGTTCTATCATCACTAAGGCTCTGAACACGTCGTGAGGCCACAAAGAGGCATTTACCCAGTTGCCTGCAGAGCTTATTCTAGTATTCAGTGTTAACTCTGTTATAAGCCTCCTCTACAGTATTATTTGAACTTACTTGGGCATGCCATTTAAAAAGTTACCCAAAGGAGATTTTCAAAATTAAAGGAAAAACAAAGAAGACCCTATGTAAGAATAGACAGATCTCAGCTGATTTTAGTACTTACCTCTGGGGAGATGGATGTCATTTTCACTAGGTGTGGGCCACACAGGAACCTCTAGGTCAATCTCTCCACGATGATTTGTCTTCTCAATGGGTATATTGGTTGGTTCCGGGACATACATTTCTGAAAGAAGGGGACATTTTTCATAAGAGATGAGGGAGGAGCTACTTATTGTTGACTTTTGTTTCTTCAATTCAAATAGATGGCACATTCAGTTCAATACAGCCTTTCCTGAGACAGAAAGATCCAGTTACTGCATTTATATCATTAATGCCAGAGAGTCACTAGCACTGCAGGAGTGGGAGACATGTTTTAAAACCATTTAAAGGGGGAAAAACGAGCTTTCTCCTCCACTGGAGTCAGATACTCTGCGTTTTCATGTCAAATGGGGCTGGCTCTGTAGTTTTGTGTAAGCACTGGACTAGCGATACGGAAAGATATTTTACTTTCCATCAACTAAATATTAAACTTTAACTGTTGCTCTTTAACCCATGAGTTGAATTAGTTACACGTCACAGGGAGTGAAAAACGTCTGTCACTCTTTATGCATTTCTTAGTTATTTCCTCTCCAGTCTTGTCCCCTAAATAGGAATGGACTGCAGGCAGACCTCATGAGGTGCTGCCTGCTTCAAATCTTAAATGTTTGCTCAGTTACCACTGAATCATGAAGACTAGAAATTGATCTTCAAGTATACTTTCAGTCATACAGACACTTTGATCAACACCATGAAACAAAACTGAGAATAATAATGTTCTTTATCCCAAATATCAGGTTTTTTTTTTTTTTTTAAGTCAAGTTCTAAAAGGGACTAATGAAAAGATCCAAAGCTTACCTTGGCTCCTACAAATATACTTGTATATCCTTACTGCATCTGGCTAACAGCAAGTAGCCCAACTTTTTAAAGAAATCATTCTTAAGAACCTCTATTTTCCAAAATGAGACAATAAAAGTCTTCATCAATCACTTCCTCTTGGTCAGATCCTGCCATATTATTAACTGATTTTTATAATAAGGTTATTCAACATTGGTAATACTAAATACTTACTAATAGCCTAATTTAGTCCAAATATAAAATACATAAAATATAAAAATAAAACATGATATATGGAAAGAATAATCCTCTCTGCTCCAAGTTATATCGTCTGTCCTAAGGTTACCAGCCTTTCAAGAAGTAAACCTTAAGATGGGTTTGAGAGAAGGGAAAAGTGACAGAGAGGAGAGTATGTACTAAGCTTCCCCTGTGAGTTAACTCAGTACCTGACTGGGGAACAAATTCAGAGAGGTTAAGTAAACTGCCCAAGGTTATGCATCCAGGAACTACAGAACTGGGATTCCAAGGTCCAGGTCTTCTCATTGTCCCCAAGAATAAAGTCATTTTGGCCTTAGTCCCCCAATCTTCTGCTTCCTTAACTTACAAGGCCTCAGACATGGCAGGAACTAGACAGTCTTACAGTTTTGAAAAGTTCAACGGGTCCCTGAAAACTCTAGAATTAAAGCAAGAATTTACTGAACATATCATTTACAACAGTGAAGCCCTTGAGTACAAAGCAGTGATTCTGACTTTTCTATCATTCCTGAATCACCCAAAGAGCTTATAAAAACGTGCTGATTCTCACAGGTCCTAATTCGGTAGGTCTGGGCTGGGTGGTTCTGGGGTGGCTTTATCAGGCGGGATGGAGTTTAGCTCGCCCACTGAGAAACGCTGAGATGTGGTATGAATTCCTTGGAGGAATTTGGGAAGAAAACTACCTTGACACTAATGTGACATCTTTAAGTGTGACATCTTTAAGCGCCACAGCACTCCTGAAGCCCTTCCCTGCCTGGTCCAGTGCACAGTGCTAAACCTTCCTGTCGCAACAGGGCAAACATGCCGCTGGCTTCAGAGGCCTTTTCAGTAGAAAAGGTGAACGCGAGATCCGTTCCACCAAACCTGTAAATGTCAACAGCTAAGGAGCAAAAACCTCCGCAGACACTCTCGGCTGGGCTCAGTTCTGTTTCTCCTCAGGTTTTCCCCTCCTACCTGCCTGTGGGTATATTTCAAGTGCAACCTCTGGAAACAGCAGCAACGCGACTGTGCGTCAGGTCTCTTAGCAACAGCAGGGGAAGTGGGGAGGATCTGCCTAGGATGGAAGGAGGATGTCTTCTCCAGTGAAGAGTTATCTGGCCCCTGTTCAATGACTATTTCCTGAGCCCTTCCTCCGTGGCAGACACTGGTCTGAGTTCTGGGGATACAGCTGTGATCGAGACCAACTGTGCCGTCACGGGCCTCTCCTGACAGCGACTCCTCGCCGTTCAGCAGCTCCTGGCCTGTCCTTTGTCCTGGTGTTCCCTTATCGTTCTACGTTAAAAAACAAAACAAAACAAAAAAACCCGCCAGTCCCCACTTCTCCCTAGCCCCCGTCTTGCTGTGTTTTCTCCGTAGCCCTTATCCTTGTGTTATTTACTGTTTACTCGTTGGATTCTCACCTCTCCCTACGAAAATGGAAGCTCCCTGTGTATGGTGACTTTGACTCACTGTGTCTCCCCAGTGCCTAAAACAGTGCTTGTGCATAGGAAGCACTAGATGAATCTCTGTTGAATAAATAAGGTCAAGTTTCACCATTTATTACTAGGAAAATTAATGTGAAACATAGGTGACATGTACTAGATAAAACAACTCCAATGACAAATACATGTTTTCCCTCATTCTTTTCATTGAAAACACTACTAAAGGATTCCATTTTTTATCATGTGCATGCTGAGTGATAAACCACCACAGAAGTGAACCTCTGACTCTCAATCTACACCTTAAACAATGTCAGTGAAGATTAAATTAGGAAGAGTATCCTTCATCTGGGGTCAGCCTCCTGACCTGGCAGAATATGCCAGCCTTTTTAGGGCATAAATGGACAGTTTTAGACGTGCTCAATTAGGGCTCGTCTGTATAACACTCAGACAAAAGGTGGACATGCAGAGCTCAGTGAAACTCTGGATTTGATGACTGTCCCATTTTACAATGCACAGTGTAGATGCACTTCTCAGCTGGCGTGACGCCTAGCTCACTGTATTGCATGAAGCAGGATTCTCTAATACACTGCAAGAAAACACAGGAATCAGGTGAAGATAGGCTCCTGACTCACTAAGGACTTCAACAGGCTCTTAAGAGTGAGCCCTCTCTTCGCTCTGTGTGGTCTACACGGCCTGTGAAGTCTGCGTGTTTAGGGCTTTAGATCTGGAACCCTGCCCAGGAGCTGGCCTGCCGAGGGCTCAGGGCCTGCATTGCTGGGACCAGGGGCAGAGGATATAGGAGCTGTCTTGGCAGGAGACACAGACATGGAAACCAGAAGGCCTGGGGAGGATCTGGGCAGCTTTAGGGGACTTAGGTTTGAAACTAGGAGGTGAATTACTGAGCTGACATGAAGGGTGGGAGGGATGGGGTTCCAACAGCCAGCTGGGGTGTGCTCAGCAGATACGCTGTATATGGAAGAGAGGAAATGTCCTGCAGAGGGCCTGACAGAAGGCTGCACGGGGCGGAATGAGTACTGCTGGAATGCAGGAACTGAAAAAAGGTGGAACCAGACTATTTCAATTTACATTTTGGTTCTGATGTATAGTCACCTTGTAACGGCTATCAAGTGTATTCCCTACTGTGTCCCATCTTGGACCTTTTTCACTAGGCTAGTCCAATGCTGCACTAAAACTGTGCTACTCGGATAGGGCAGGTGTTGTTAACAGGCCTGTCATACCCGTACGGCCACGATGCCACTTAAGTTTAGAGAATGTAAATCAGAAGAACCAGGGCGATGAACCAAAATCATGCCCTCATCTTGTGGGTCACAGTCTCTCCAGCTGTCCCCCCATGTCTTTGCTCAGGGAGACTTTGACTGAGCCTGACACACCGCCTGGGCCACAGGAACTAATGGACAGGTGAAGGAGGATCCGAGTCTGCTTGTTTCATCTTAAATTAGTATTACAGCTCGAGAAATGGCACGGCAGTGGCTTAGATACCTGGACACATCGGGCAGCAACTTCCTTCCACGTTGATGGGCTCGACACAGGGCAGAGGCGGGCAGCTGACGGTCGAGCAGAGGGTCTGGCCCTGCAGGCAGTAGCAGTGTGTGCAGCTATCGATGTCCCAGCGTTCCTCGTCGGCGTAGGCCTTCCCACTGAAGTGGCACACCGTCTTCTTTGCAATTGTGTCTTCTAGTGAAAAGAACAGCACATGGTGGAGTTGCTTAACGGGACAAAGCACAATATCTTATTATGCCTGCGGTAAAGGAGAATCGCTTCGTACAATCACAGTATGCTTCAGATTTCCAGAATTTGATGAAAACTGGCTTCCCTAGTTGCTTAGTGACATTTTCCTCTGCCCAGGAGAAGGTTCGGAACTCTAGTCTTGTGGCCTCAAGGGCCACTGAGGCTAACACAGGGCGGCAACTGTTACAACCAGATGGAAATGATACCCCTGGGTAAGGGTCATTAGATTGCCATCACAAAATGCAGAAATATAGCCACTGTACGGCTGTTGAACACACTACGTGGAAAAACGAAAACTGACATACGACTCGGCAGAGACGTGTTCGGGTTTGGTTCTATGTGAAAAGACATTAAAAAGAAAAAGTCCAGCTGAGTGTGTTTACGGAGACAATTCAAGAAATTCCTAGTTTTAGTTAATCTTTTTTTTTTTTTTTTTTTTGTAAATGATTCAGAGGAATAGTAAGGAATGATAATAGCATGTCATGGGGAACCAGTAGGCGCCTTGGGCTAGCCAAAGGGGAATTAGCATTGAGATAACCATTTCCTTCATTTTCCAGTGATGCTAGACAGATTTTCCTCTCATCAACAGACATTTCTACTTTAAAAACAACCTCATTTCATTTCAATCCATTTTTATCAGTGAACTATCGTTTCTGAGAACAACATATTTTTAAGAGCTATTTTTTTTGTGTATGAATTTATAGCTTAAAAACATTCTGCTCTTTTTTTCTGCATTTCCCTGTGCCATCCTCATTCCTTCCCTCCCCCAGCCTTTTACTTGAATGTTCCTTTTTCTCTGACTCTCCTGGTTTACCTGAACTCACTAACTTACTAGTGTGATCACATTTCCTCTTGAGCTCAAGGCGATAGCTCCAAATGAGGCCCAAGTGACCAGCGAAACAGAGATGGAGCAAACTGATGGAGACACATGGGGGACACAGCACTTCCTTGTCATTGGACAGGACAATTACTGGACGATTCTTCCTAACCCGGGGAAATTTTATGCTCCGATTCTAAAGGCAGCTCCACTCACTACTGGTCAACAGAAAATGGAAAACTATGAAGGAATCTGGAAGCAAAGTCCCTTAGGAAAGGAGTGGGGTCCAGGGCCTTGGGTTCTTCCTGGAAGCTCTTGCAGGGATGGACACAAAGGACAGAACCCAGAATGCCCGAGGGCTCAACAAGAAAGTGTAAGCTACAGTGTCAGGAGTCATTTCCTCCCAGCTACCCGAACTCTACAGCCTAGTGCTTCGAGGTGGCTGAAGCTGCTTTCTGTGAAGACCTAGCACAAAGCTTCCCCTTGAACTTTTCCAGAGGAGGGTCACAGATAGAAATGCTCACAAATCATAAAGAAATGCTCTTTAGTATCCACATTCTTTTCTTACCAACTACTCAAGCACATCTACCTTATTAATTGGCACTAACAATGTCCTATTACTGTAATATTTTGTATTTCCCTAGATTTAAGTCTTGGTCCATCCCAGAGTGTTATAAGCAAGCACAGGAAGGAATCTGTCAAGTGTGAAAATGTATACTTTGTTTCTCAACATTTTCCCATCATTTCTCTTACTGCTGCTGCTTAAGGTTCAACAAGGGATACTGAGTAATCATGAAAAGCTCTAGTTGTGAACGGAAACCCTTTTCAATGTCTATTTAAAAGTGTACTTCACCGTATTTGTGATTGTTCCACAGAAAGTTTTCTGATGCACTGTTAAGCTGAAAAACTCATTTGGTGGCTTTAACACCAAACCCATAATAGAAGTTTTTGCTAATATGGAATCCTCAGCTTTGTTTTTAAGAGGAGAACCCTAGAATAGGACAATGTAGAGGACTAAATGAGGTAAGAAAGATGGGGATACTGTCTAAGAGGATGTGATATGGGACTAGATTAAGGCAGCAGTGATGGAAAAGGCAAGGCAAGACTAGAGATATTTCTGAGAAATGGCTGTGAGGGTACGGACAGTAAGGAAGAGGGAGGCATGAAGGATGACCCTGTTTCTTGCAGCTCTTGGTTTCATTGATCTTTTAAATTATTTTTCAGATTCTATTTTATTTCTACTCTGATAATTATTATTTCCTTCCTTCTACTCACTTGGGGCTTTATTTGCTGTTCTTTTTCTAGCTCCTTTAGATGTAAGGTTAGATTGTTTGAGATTTTTCTTGTTTCTTGATGTAGTCCCGTACTACAATGAATTTCCCTCTTAGGACTGCTTTTGCTGTGCCCCATAGATTTTGGGTTATTGTGTTTTCATCTTTGTCTCAAGGTATCTTTTGATTCCTTGATCTCATTGCCAACCTATTCACTGGTATGTTATTTAGCCTCCATGTGTTTCTGTGTTTTCCAATTTTTTTTCCTTATAACTGATTTCTAGTTTTGTACCCCTGTGGTCAGAGATGATCCCTGATATGATTTCAATCTTCTTAAATTTATTGAGACTTATTTTGTGGCCAAACATGTGGTCTGTCTTGGAAAATGTTTCATATGCCCTTGAAAATAATGTATATTCTGTTGCTTTGGTGTAAAGCTCTAAAAATATCAATCAAAACCATTTGGTTTAGTGTGTCATTTAAGGCAGCTGTTTCCTTGTTGATTTTCTGTCTGGAAGATCTATCTATTGATGTCAATGGGGATGTTAAAGTCCCCTATTATGACTGTACTACTATTGATTTCTCCTTTTATATCCATCAATATTTGCTTTATATATTCAGGTGCTCCTATGTTGAGTGGGTAAATGTTTACAAGGATTATATCCTCTTGTTGGACTGATCCCTTTATCATTATGAAATGTCCTTCTTTGTCTCTTATTATAGACTTGTTTTAAAGTCTATTTTGTCTGATAGAAGTACTGCTACCCCAGCTTTTTTTTTTTTTCATTTCCATTTCCATGAAATACCTTTTTACTTTTGGTCTCTTTACTTTTGGTCTGTGTCTTTGATCTAAAGTGAGTCTGTTACAGACAGCATATGTATGGTCTTGTTTTCTTATCCATTCAGCTCCCCTATGTCTTTTGTTTGAGGCATTTAATCCATTTACAATTTAAAGTGATTATTGATAGGTACATAGTTATTGCCATTTTATTATTCATATTTTTTCCTCTCCTTTTTCTTCTTAAAAAATCCCTTTAACATTTCTTGTAATGCTGGTTTGGTGGTGACAGACTCCTTTAGCCTTTTCTTATCTCAGAACATTTATGCTTTCGATTAAATTTCATCTGACCGGCAAAGATCTTAACACAGTCCTGAAAGCATGCAGTAAATTTTGGCTAACTGATGGAACTTGGTGTCCCCCATTTCTTACATGTGCATTTCTTTTTCTAGATAGACCACTTTCTTCCATAGCATATTGGGGTTAATCTGAGAAAGCTCTGTCAGGAAGTTTTAGAAAATACTTGTTTATAGGGCGACACAGTGGTTATTCTATGCAATTTCAGGTTCTAAATAATAAATTAATAATACCACTGTAGTTTTTTTGGGGAAACGGCATATTCTAATTGAAAGCACATATAAAAGCATTTTAAGCAGTCAGGCTAAAGAGAGATATAGAAATAGAGACATAGGAATATCTAACTAAAAGTAATCTAAGTGGTTTATATTTGGCTATCGAGTGGGCTGTGCCATTTAATTTTGACTTATATTTACCATACAACTTGTTTGCTTACACTGACAATGACCTCATTTTGATTCTTAAATACCTAATAATTATCACAACTTCCACTTATTGAGTGCCTGCTATGTACTGGGCACTGTGATAAGCATTTTACATGTGTCAATTCTATTTGATCTCCACAGCCCAATAAGACAGGTATTTTTCCGATTTCACAGAAAACTGAGGGACAGGAAGATGACACCATTTGCCCAAGATGTAAGGCTAGGAAGTGGTAGGGCCACAACAGGAACTAAGGTGAGTCTGGCTCCACAGCCCCACATACCTTCTGCCTGCCACGTACCCAGTGGGACAACCTCAGGAAGGGCCGCATTCTTGGGCAGAGATCCAGGCCACACAAACAAAAGTGGTTACTGTTCACTGACTCTGGAAAGTGGCCACTTAGATTTCCTACCCCTTACGTTTGCTGAGTCTTTGTCCTCAAAAGTAAATTACCCTTCAGCTGACTGCATCACATATCTGGCAGGATCCTATCAATGGATGAAGATAAGGAAGTGGTTACTGAAGACTCATGGTCCTTCTTAGGCAAATCTCTATTTAACACCACCTCCCCCTTCCCGCAGGAAGAGGATCAGAGGAGAATGTTTTGAGGAACACATGAGGGATGACACTGGTATAATAAGGCTTATTTTTAAAACAAACACATCAGGAATTATATACCCAAACAAATGTGATCCTCTTCTAAGCAGTCACTGCAGAGGGCTATGACCATATTCCAATGATACTGCCCTTGCTTCACAAAGCTTGGGACTTTTTCTTTTGCTATATCATCTAGGCCCAGGTTTTGAAACATGTACGGACGACGGTTACTATTTTACAGCCACTCCTTGGTTTAGGTCAGCTTTGGTATTTGTTTTTCCCAGTTCTGGCCTGTATCTTATCTATCAGATTCAGCTTAATGTGACTTTTGGCCTCGTTCAGAAACAAAGTTCCTGCTAAGGAATGGAGATTTGCTTCTGCAGACACACGCTGCAGTGTGTTTCAGGAGCCTGGAACGCTTGTGCCATGAGGGCGTCTTCAGTGGGATGTTTAACTCATGGATGTTCAGACACGTCTTATCTTTTTTTTGGATTCAAATATAAGCAACTTTATCTTGCACCACATATAGCTACAATAAAAACATGCACTGTCTTTCATTGTTTGTTTGTTTTTATTTTTCATTTACCTTGATTCTGGGTGATAGAAATGGGGAAGAAAAAGTGGCAAGGGCTTGAAATCTTAACTCCTTTCAAGCTGAATTTAAAATTCTGTCTTACTTTTTCTCAAGGAAAAAAAAAAACCTTAACAGGCTATTACAACTGGACTGCTTCTATTCTTGAGCTGTTTTACTAATTATGCTATAAAGCTAATTAATAGCTGGGGAAGACCTAGAATCTAGAATTGTGTTGTTTCCTTCCTCTCTAAAGATCCAATTCAGTGTTTCAGGGATCACTGATGCGGTAGGTAACTCAGGTCTTGCTCTAAATCTGACCATGATGAGCGAGATACATTAGCCCCTGAAAAGAAAGCGTCTCCAGATTTCCCTCTGCCTCTTTCCTCCATGGAAGGATATAAAAACTAAAATCCACTCAAACCTATGTCATAGTTGGGCTTTTCAGTTGCTGCCAGGACACAACTTTGTTGTATAGATACTTCAGGCTCTAAATCTGGTTGCAGTGGTCATGAAGTCAGAGTCTTGGCACAGAAGTAACTTCCTGGGAGGAGGTTAGGCAGCTTTAGAAATTGCATCAGTTCTTTTAAATCTCCAGTGTAATATTTAGAGTCCTGAAAAGTAATTACTCTGGGATCTCAGTGGCCGAGAAACTAATTGTAGCTCTTACTCTCAGTATAAGTCCCACTGCAAAGTAACCCAGCCTGGGGTACCGGGGGTATAGCGAGGTGCTTGTTCATTCTACCCATCGCTGTGAAGAGCACCATTCTAAATACTGGATGCACTGGTACCCAAGGCAGACATGGTCTCTGCTCTTGAGAAGATCCTCCTAGATTTACAGAGTCTCATCAGTCTTATGTGATTCCAGGTCTAAATAGATGTGCCAAATGTTTTGAAAAGATGTAGAAACTGCTGCCCTGCTAATAACATTATATTTCAGTTTGATTTCTTAAGTTTGAAGTTGGAGGGATTTAAAGAAAACGTCAGTGAAGTCATTTTGACAGGTGTGAAAAGGTACCAGGCACACTGTGGGCAACATGAGATTTAGAAAAGAGAGTGGAAAAGACAGCCAAGTCTCCCCATGACACTGCTGACTTGGGTGAATATAGGGAAAGTATTTTAAAATTTTTAGCTTATAAATGTAACAATGCATTACAGTATGCTTTCTCTACCTCACACAAAGAAATAAAATGCTACTATGATCTTAAATTTTACTTTCTCTTAATTGACAAGACACCAAAATTCCTGGCCTGTGATATCATCTTCATTTCTGCATTTCAAGTGGGCACATGCTCAGCACAAACTCCACATTTGGAGAATAAATAGAATGTGTGTGCCTTCTGTTTGAGAAACCAGTTTTAATGTTTTTACATAAACAGGAGACAAACAGAAATCACAACAAATAAGAAATCTGAGCAAATAATTTGCAGGTCACTCAGAGGTGCAGAGAGACTCGTAGGCATGGAAGATGATGACTGATTTTGAATATGCTGGCTCACTGGACCATCATACACTATAAAAGAATGTGAAATTGTAACTGAATTGGAGTCTTGCTAAAAATGATGCAGGCAGTCTAGACAATTTTAATGAGGCAGAGAGATCTAATACACAGTAATTCTATCAGCAAATAATTAAAGATTTTTGGCTAAAAATGCAAAAAATGTTTATTGATTTAATACAAAACCTGAGCACTTTATTTTATATAACCTTTAGCTCCTAATAAATAAAACATCTGCTCTTAACTCATTTTTATAAAAAGAAAAAAGAAACCGAGACCAGTACTGCCATGAAGGCCAGCTCCTACCCCAAATAATGTCTAACCTGCTGTGACAGTGGATCTGACCACAGTTTTAAGACCTGTCTTGGAAGTCCATTTTTGCTTTATTTTATTCCATCTGTCTTATAGTGGGGTCTAAGTCTCCTTACAAAGGCCAAAAGAGCCTTTCAGGTTTCTTCAACATACTGGAAGGAATAGGTGATGACACAGGGTTCTCAGTTAATAGAAGATTTACAAATTTTCCTGAGTTCCATGAATGGAAATCTCACCAAACTGGTAAACACAGTGACTTCTGGCTGATTTCTACTTCATGAAAAGAGGATAATTTCTCAGTAACAGAACTTAAGCCTTGTATTAAGCATCTATTACGAGGTAATTAACCACTTCACGGATGGAAGTTGAAGGAAACATTCGTTTTCAACTTTAAATGAGGTCTCATTTCTTACAAGGTCTACAATCCAAGGCACAACTATAGGTACATGGAGATTATACACAGAAATCATTTTGAATATATGTAATGTAGTCTAAAAGGCAGGCGGGGACAATGTAAGATTGAGCTGGCTTGAATAAGAAAAAAAATACGTAACATTTTCTTTAGGACTTAAAGAAAGCTATGAAAAGGCAAAGTATAGAATCCTGTTAAGGAATCTTTGAGGTGGAAGCCACTGGACTGCCCAGAGTGGTCAGTTTCAGCACCTACAGGAGATGTTTCATCCTGTCACAGCCCAGGTGCTGTCAGGAGTACTCTGCCAGCCTCTTCCAGAGGGTCTGCAGACCAACTTCAGATCTGATTACATTTCCTCATCAGAAATGCAATCCTCCTCCAAGGGGTCTTCCCCCAAACCATTAGAGGGGTTCAGAATCGGGGATGGTTTCTTGGACTAAAATAAGAAGTAAAAGCCATAAGCTAGTGGATCTCTCTGGAAACGCCAGTGCCAGCCTCCCTTCTGTAAAATACGAACATGGGGCTGGAGCCCAGATAAAGATGATGACACTCGGGGCTTCCCCCAAGTTAACTAGAACAACTTGAACTTCTGCTTACATAGCTGGGGGCCTGAAAAGAATACTGAAGTGAGAAAAGCAAGCTGTTTATGGAATAAGAAGATGAGATGCTTCCTAGGGTGTACGGGAGACCTAAACGAACTGAAAGCAAACACTGTTTATTTTTGCGGTGACTTTAGACCTGTTCCAAAGTTAGTACACTGCATGACACCCAGAATGTGTTTAGTCTTATACCTGCTCAACAATGCACAGAAAAGCATCCCGTTTCCTTCTCGTTTGTTTACATCACCTCAGCACTAACTGCGACCACTGGGGCTACAGTATGGGGCCAACGGGAACCAAGGGCTCTGAAGAACATGCCAGGTCTCTACTCAATGTACCAGGTCTCTTCTCAATGAGTCTACCTGATTATAACTGCCACATACTGTTTCCAGGAGTCATAGTGAATGGATTGTGTACGATAAGTTCACAAACTCCTCAAATGAGTCTAGCCTCTCAAACAAAAAACAAAAGCTTCATTCTCTCTCCCGTGGCGACATCCAGAGGCATGAAAGGACAGTGAATCTCTGAGGTTTATAGGTTAGGCACTGCCACAACACAGCCACACTACCAACTGTTACGAAGCACGCCCTGGATCACAATGAAATGACTGAAGCAGTCAGGGAACATTTAAGTTGAGCGTGTATAGGACGACAAGGTACACTACCAAAGCAGTATCTGAAATATTCTCGTCCTTCAAAAGCTCGTCATTGGGACACTATTTCAAGTGAGACACCAAAATCTATTTGATACATGTTACTCATATCAGATACACTCCATGTTAGAAGAGCTACAACTGTACTGAACCCATATATTCATGTAGTGTTTGCCATTCATAAAGTACTTTCACCTACGTGTATTATTAACTTTCATAGCACTTAAGTGAAGTATAGGGCAGTATTATCATTTGCATCTTATATATGTGGAAACTGAGCTAGGGTTATGCTATTTATATCACCGAGACATATAGCTAGAATATGTCAAAAGTGGGATCATAACCCTTTGGCTCCCAAGTAAGTTCTCCTTCCAATACACAGAAGTTTTTAATTTTAAGAAAACACACTTGAGAAACAGCTGTGAAAAATCTTCCAATGAAGATGCCAGTATCATAACATTATGGCTGAAAAATGTACATGTAATTCCATGGGTTGTATATCTTAAAGATGCTAAATTAAATATTTACTATGTTTGATTTCTTGGCTGAGTTAAATACACAATGATCAACAGATGTTCCACAGAGACACTATTTATATTTATCTCAAGGAAAAGATACCTAAACAAATAAACATAAATCTAAGCAAAAACGAATGCCGTATAATAGACTGGCTTGATATAAAGTATAGACATTGCCCCTATTAAGGAGTAATATTTATTAATCATTTGCTAGTTGAAGATCACTATGGAGAGGAAATATAATTATACCATAACAACTGAGGGCAGAGCCAGCTCCACGTGAAAGCTCCACTGCAAATGTCAATATAATGTATGTAAAAAATAAAATATAGCTAACTTCTAATTAGGCAGATATGCAATCTGTAAGAAAATTATTTTTTCATATATAATCTATAACAGAATCCGTTTTCACAGATCCTTAAAGAGATAAAGACATTTAAAAGATACCAGATGACTTGAAGACATGTAATCAGAGTATCTTAACTTCGTTCACATCAAGTTATGAAATATAAACATATATGTATATCACCCAAGAAACTATCCTCTAAAAATAACTAACCTTTGACAAAAACTTAAGTGAGAAAGATGCACTGACTCAGGGATTTTCTAGCCAACAAATATGACTCTAAATATCTGACCTCAAATATTTTCTAAAATAACACATGGTTACAAATAAATACTTGCCAAATTTTAAGTTTCAAAACAATATTCTATGCACTGAGTCATACTTCCGACTTGGCTAACCCAAGAGTTGCTTATTCAAGAACAGTCCTGTTCAATTAGACTGCCTCGATCAGCGGACACATCTGAGCAAATTAATTTCCAATGTCAATGCAGCAGCAATATGGGCTTGAAACCCCCATAAATTAAATTAAGAAAGATCTTTATGTTAAAAGTGGGGCTCTTTCTTTATAATATTTGACCAGAAATGAGGGAACCCCTGGACAGGGTGAGGTTCCACTGGAATGCTGACAGTCCCTCCCTTTACACAGAAGCTGCTCGAGCCTGGCCCTCAGCAGAAGCATCACCAACACAAACATCAGAGCAAGGGGCAGAGCAAGCATCCCACAGGCACAGTAAGAGTAAGAGTTGCTGTCTTAATTATTTTCTATCCTTCAAGAATGATGGCCTAAAGATCTCACTGAAGTACCGAAAGGTTCTGGAGAGGCATGTGGTCAGTGATAAGGCCACGGGTGCTCTCTTGCATGTGAAGAGTGTCACAGCGAAGGCATCTGCTATTCAAAAGGAACCATGTATTGAATCTGCCATCATGCATTAGAATTCCCACCAGACCTTTTGTCTCCACCTGATTTATAGCCAAGACTCCTTTGGATTATTGTTTCCCATTCTTTCATCCATCATTACAGTCAAAAAGCCTATGAAAATAAAATCTAAGTTCATGTGTATTTGTGGAGAAAGCCAGGATATAAAAAATTAGGGAATCAGATGTTCCATTAAAGTGATTGGGTAATTACTAGTTACTGTCTAGTACAAGGATGAATTCCCTAATGATAGATATTATAAGTAATTAGACAAAGCTGTTCACTCTTCAAAATTAATCATCAATCCTATTAATTATGTCTGTATTACACATTCTATTAAATTAGCACACATAATATGAGGCCTTCACACATCAAAGAGAAGCATTATCATTGCACATTAGTAACTTGATAATTAAGCTGAAAGAAATGCAAATACTCATAATTACACTACTCTTAGAAGGATCACCACTTTTCAACTCTCTTATGGTAAGAGAAAAGGACACTTCATGAGGTGAAAGCAAGCATGGTTTTGTTTAGGGGTTTTATCACCAAGAAGAGAAGTCAGATTAAAGGCAGGGTTGAGGTGTTTAGAGATATATATTTGACTAGGGAGACTATTCACCCAGGGAGGAGACCTGCAGCCATGGTGAGGTCAGCACTGCAGACCGCAGTGAAGCACACTCGATTCAGGGAACAGATCATCTGGGTTAACAGGAGTTGGGTTCAAAACTGAGAAAGCCTAAGACAAGAGACAATGCAAGCACTGGTCCTTGGTGCCCCCTGGAGAATCAATCAGGTGCTTTAAGACATGCAAAATGATGGGCTTTGCATCTTTTTCCTTTGCTAGGTGATCTCTGGAGGGTGATGCAGGCTTTGCCACTGAGGCACAGTGGTAACTACCTGCAGGTGTGCTAGTGGTACCCAGGCTTGCTGCCTTACGGAAGGGCCACGTAGATGGGAAGCTGATGAACAAGTCTGGTGAGGCAGAGGAAGCAAACTGGAGAGTCAGAAAATCCCCATATCACAGTCAAGAACTGAACTTGACTTCATGTGCTTGGACACAAGAGGGGAGAGAGGCTGAAGGCTAATCTAGCAAGGCTATTTGCAAAATAAGTGTGATGCATACAGAAGGGGCTTCATGACTATTTCAATTATGAAACAACATGTATGAAGCATTAAGATGAATGAGTGAATAGGAGTACACAGTATTGCTCATCAAATGTAAAGTCTCCCCAATATGTTCTCCTGAAGGTAAGTCATAGGTTTGTGTGATACACAGTTATATCTGTGTCAATACCATTATGAGCTTATACGAACCACAATTTAGTGAAAGTGTAATTTAATATCAAAAATCATAAATTTGGACCAAATTAGTATTTCCCTTCCCACGCTAAAGAAGAACGTATAGTCTAAATGATGCAGGAATTGGAATAGGAAATATGAGGGCGAAAAATAAAAATAAAAAGACAGAATACTCTGATTTGCAGATTTCTTTGCATACTTTGAATTTGTTAAATTGCTTCTGTGAGAAAGAGAAATGATTTACTGTTATCATTTGGAAACAAATTTACTAGTTGAGCAATTTACTAATTATAAATTTATCAATGAAGTAGCAAAACTCAACAGGTACTTTTATCGAAACAAATTAATGTGAGAATTTTCAACACATGAGAGATTCAGCGTGAGATTTTTCCCCCGAAGGTAACTGGGATGCTTAGGCCTCTCGGGCTCTGGTTTCTCCAAGCACCCTGGCTGGTTCATGAACTGTTTGTTTCTTTCAGTCCTGAAGTTCTGATATTTAAATATGGTGATACTGCCAGTACATCCTCCTCCCTCAACCCCCTGGCCTGAAATAGGGGCCAAGCTATATCTTTGATTTAGATCTTACCAAAGCCAGTGCGTGCTTTTGGTGGGACTTTTGGTTAGCTCTTTGAAAAGATAAGTAGCACCAAGCTAGATGTATGCCTGGATACATTTTTGGCTCCATTTAGGAGAAACAAAACTAATGGGTATTATAGGAGAACCCAACAACCCAGTCACTAAAAGGTATGGCAACCATATGTCCCAATTTGCTTGGGACACCCTTGGTCTAGAGCTGTTGTCTCATCATACATTATTAATAGCCGCCATTTTACTCTCAAAAGCATCACAGTTTGAAGATTAAATTACATAGATGGTCAACCTGTTAAAAGAGAATCTGGCTTTCAAACATAAATATTCCATGGCCATTACAATGAGAAACATGAGCTCTGTAAAATTCCTGAGAGCAGAAATTGTGTTTTTAAAATATCTTTCCATCTCTAGTATACCAACACACAGAATAAGAATCAGAGGAAGTGCCCTACTCCCACCCGTCTAGTGGCCAGAGGTCAGAGTCAAGGAGAGGGAGCTGTCCAGATAAGCTTGAGTCATGGCCAATATGCACCTGAGCACCATTCATCGGCTGTTCTATGGGAATGGCTACAAAGCTCTGTGGCCTGATCTCTCCTTTTTCTCAGTTATCACCCACATACATGCAATGCCTTTTATGTAGAAAGCATGCAAAAGTCTCCAACCATAGATGCGCAATACCTGTATTTAATACAGCTTGCCTAATTTTCTACTCGCTACTCTGATTAGAGGTTCACTTCTGGGCTGAGAGATGCCATGTCTTTGACTTTATGAGCTTTACTCGGTACAAAAGCAATAAAGGAGTGCTGGAGCCTTGGGAGCAGGGACTGTGCCTTATTAGAGTGGCCAGCTGTCTGAGCCTCGCCTTCTGGACTCCAGGACAGCATCTGGCTCGTGTCCATAGAACTAGTTCTATTATTGATGTTAGGGCCTAATATACATATGTCCCCTGCTCACAAGATGTATCCTATTCAGTCACAAGAAGAAAAGGACGCTGTCAGTTAGTTACTCAGGCCTCATTTTGTGTCTTTAGGCCCTGAAGATGGACAACTGCATGGGTGAAATGGCATCAACTAGGTGTCAGCAGATTAAGTTAGCATTTTGAATTTAGTTGCTCTCAAGGCAGCAGCAAGCTTTCTGTGCCTAGTGTACCCTGCTACAGGGCATGGTGTTTCTACGTGGGACAAATGACCATCTGTAAATAACGGGGGAGAAAGGCAGGTCTGATATCAGAAATCCTGCAATGGCAAAGCAGCAAAACAGAACATGACGGTGCTGTAACATCACGACATTCAGGGAGCATTGTGTCCTTAATGTTTTATCATGGGAACACATCTTCCGCATCTTCCCCCTGCCTGGTGTTATGACTGCGCATCTGTGTGACATGTCAACTGGAAAAACAGATTTCAAAAACAAAACAGTAACTGATCTAGGCACATGGCTGTCAGTACAGATTTAGTCGCCCCCAGTAGAGATGAAAGAGTTTTTTCTCGGTCTTACCGATGCAGTAGGGACAGCACTGGCCTTTTCTCAAAACGGGTCTTTCACAGGACACTGAAGGGCAAGACTCAGAGTAACAGCTGATTACACTCTCCATGCACACGCAGCTGGTACAAACGTCGGGCTTCCAGGACTCAGCTGCCAGGAATATATCCCCTTCGTCGTTTTTGCAGTAGCTAGGCACGCTGTCGTTACGAGATGAGGGCGTCTGGAGAGGTTCATCTGAAAAAACGAACAAAAGGTCAGCGGGGAAAAGAAGAGATTGCAGGCCACCAACTGGGCAACGTGGTGAGTTTCACTCTGTGTCACAGAAAGCACTCTCAGTCACTATGGCTTTGTGCGCCATATTCCTTAAAAAAAAAAAATCTCAGTAATGAAACAGCCTGTCTGATGCAGGCCGGGTCCTACATTTTAAAGCAAAACAACAAAGACCAGCAAAAGAAGTCGCAGAGGTTCTATTCTGTGAGTTGCTTGTATAACACCCACTCTCCTCTTCTTTCTGAACAAAATCCTGATCTTTGTGAGGGTGTCTGAGGACCTGGTTCACAATGGGTACAAGTCAAACAGGACAATCCTGCCCCCTGCTTTTCCAGTCTTCCTTGCAACCAAGGGTGGCCATGTTGTGGCTAATGGGATGACTGGGTAATGAGGGATTTCTGGGAAAGCTTTCACTTCCTTCAAAGAAGGGCAGATGGGATGCTCCTGCCATGCTCCCAGTCTTCTCGCCATGAGTATGAGTACTGCCTGTAGCTGTCATATCCTTATCACACCTGTAAGTGCAAGGCCTTGACATCGCTCAGACACTGACATAATGCTAAGAAACAGCTGCCTCCAAACTTCTCATACATAATGCGTGTAAAAGAAACTTTTACTTGTTTAAAAACTGCAGCTGGGTTGTCTTACTTGCAGCTACACGCAGTCTCAACCAATCAATGTCCAAACAGATTTTCACTGCACCCACCAAAATACACCTACATGTAGTATTTCAACGTTCAGGCATGCGCATTAATAGCTGAAAGATGATGGGAAATCTCTATCACTCATAAGGATTTGCCCACCGAGAAATCTTTTGCAAGTCACCTGTGTCTTCACTATTTGAAAACTCTGACTAGAGAGTTCCCAGATCTAGTTACCCCTTAAAACAGAAAATGTCACCAGAAAACCCAGATATCCCTTTGAGTTTTTGAAAACTGTAACCTGAAGCAGAAAAAAGACTGGGATTTAACAACAACAAAAAAAGTTACTGAGGTTCCCAGTTTAGACATCTCACAATCTGCCGATGAAAAAGCACTTCTATCGTATGCCCCTCTCAGAATCTACTTCATGAATTCTGCTTTCAACCATGAAACAGAAATAACAGATCCACCTGTAGTTATCACAGTAAATCAGAAGCTCTAAATGGATATAAGTCACATTGTCCTTCCATCTACCTCATGAAGACACCCTACAGCTATTGAGTTTGATTTTACAATTAGAGCCTCTTTGAGGAGCAAAGTTGCTTTGTTTGGGGGGACAGAGGGCAGTCGGCCTTAATGAAATGGGCCTACCCTTCCTTTAAATTGTGTAATCCTATCTCCTATTGGCAGTGCTGAAGGCAGTCACAGGTGAAAAACAGCCACTGGTTCCATTGCTACACATGGGCTGTAGGTCCAATTTTAGGTGTGGTTCCATAGATCACATCCGATGGGTGAGAGATGGTGAGACAGGATTACTTTCTCAGGGACCTTTCTGGGGTCATCCATGTCCGGGGATAATTACTTTTTGAGACTGACCAGTGCTAACTTTTGCTTTGGCTGGAAATCAGCACAGCTCACACTCTAGTCCTCACTAGGCAGGTGCTGCAAATCAGGGTGTCAGTGGGTTATGGTAGCTTAATGTTTTCAAGCATGGCCGACCCTGGAATCTAAAAACAGAAGAGAAAGCAGGGACGGCATGAATAAAGCTACGAACTAATAGCTGAAATGATTATCCTGGAGTCTGGAGGCCTCTTATCAGGGCCTGGAGAAGTCCCAGAGGGCATCGGGGTGTGCTTGGCAAGGCTGGGGTGAGAGTCAGGGCTGACATGCAGGCTCTGTGGGTCTTCCTCCCACAGAGGAAGGAGGCGACCGCCAAGTGAACTCTGACTAAAAATATCTTTTGGGAATCTCACTCACGGGTTCTTTCTTCTTTGGGCCTCTCTTGCCATTTTTCCAGTCCCAGAAACCCCTTCTTTACATTTCTGCTTCTAAATCTTAACTCTTTTATTTTTTTACCAGTTTTTTTTTTTTTCCTGCTGTTGTTCATTGATTCTATTTTTACTCTAGCTCCCGCTTCTACACTATGCTGCTTTACAACACTGGAAAATAAAGAATGAAAAAGAATTTACAAAGTTTTAGAAAAGTAAGCAGTGCTATTCTACTTTCTCCCTCTTTTAATGTGGTGACATGTCGTCACCTGCAGGGGTGTTCAATCCTTCCTCGTGAACGCATTTCCATTTCTGGGTCTTGCTCTAAACCAGGCTGGAGGAGAGGGAAGGACAGAGGGAATGACAAGCATCCTAGGAGAAATAATTACCGTGAGGGATGCAGCTCTGCAGAAGCTGCTCTGCCGCTGTACACAGATATCATTTTGAATTACCTTAGAATGCAAGTATCCCGAGGTTAGAGATGGTATTTTTCTAGATGTATAATATACCATTTGTCAATGCTGCTGCTGAAATTTACTGTGATGTGAATAAATTGCTTTGAATATTAAGACTTTTATCTTTTTATCGCTGCAGCACAATTATTGCAAAGTTCAGAAAGATCAATTATAGGGTGGGTGACTGACTTTAAAATATAGATTCCAGATATGTTCTTCTTCACCTCTGTAATACTGACATATAACACAAAGTCCTAGTGTTAAAGATAAGGGCTGTCACTGAAATCTCTCTCAAGTTCTATATAAGCAAAGGAAGAATTGCGCAAGTGCACAGTGATAAATGAGAAGTCAAAGCCAGGCATGCAAGGGTGCTTGGTCTCTTTAGGGACCTCAGGGAAGGAAGGAATGCCTCCGACCCGCTCTGCTAGAATCTGCGAGACCTCTGCACATGAGCACCTGCCTTGAGACCCGGCTCTAAGAAATCACACCTCTGTGGACTCAGGAGACCCTTTCCCAGGTAGCTCCTGATCTTTGGGCTGAATCTGTGTGTCCATTCAGGTGTCCTGCCAATAACTTGGGCGAGTGGTCGTGGAGAAGTCCCTTCTCCCCTTACCTCACCTCTAACCAACCCCTGTTATTTGTCCTCAGATCCTAGTACAAGTGGTACCAGAAGGACTTTCCACTTTAGTGAAAACTTCCTGGGTTATAAGTGCCCTTAATTATTTCCTTTCCAGGCACTCCTCTCACTTTGTTATTATATTTACATAAATGTGGAATATTGGATTGTTGACTATTCTCTTGGATTATCGCTCCACAGGACAGGAGTTGTGTCTATTTTCATTTACCCATTTACCCAGAGATCCCTATGGCTCGATACAGGCATTCCATATGTATTTGTAAAACGAATATCTAAATGGATATAAGTTCATGATCGCTAATGGAGACCACTCAAAGTGGTTTCTACCAGGAGGATGAGAATAACTAAGGTTATATATTAACACAGAAACATCAGCAGGGTTTGCATCTGAATAAAACAGTGATAATGATAAATACATAGTCGGAACTAGGTTATGCACGTCCTAACAACATAACAGATATGAACTATTTCTTGTACTAGAAACGGTTTCTTACAATAATTAAGCTTTTCAGGTTAACATAGCTAATTACACCAAAGCTTTTGTACTAAGATGATAATATCTTGGCAGCAGTGCTTGACTGACAACAGCAAATAATGTGGCTATCCCTACTGGCTCATCTGATGCAATTTGAAAAACAGTATCAATATGAACCCACGAAGAGTTTGGACGTTGACTATACTGGATGTAATGACGGAACAACAGATTCTGGCCAGCTGACTAGATAATACAATGTAAAAAAATAATAATAAAATACAAGGGTTTATGTTTTACTGAGTAGAAATGCCCAAAGAATAACCATTTAGAAGGTAAATGGTTATTGATTTAAGTTGAAAAGATAAAAGACTAAGCAGCAACAAAATACAACTAGTTTGCTGTCAACTTGGTAATTTTATATATACGAATTAAATGCCTTTTGGAAAAAAGTCATAAAATTCTAGGGTTAATTTTAAGTGCTACTTTAGTTACAAAACCAGCAACTTACGTTTAAAATGACAAAATCTGATTAATATATTTGTTTCATGACCATAAATTTGCCTGCTAAGGCCAGATTATCTGAGAACAAAGAAGAAGAAAACACTACTACTCTTTGTACATGTGCAGTGCTAGTCGCTTAATACTTTTGAATCTTAACTTATTAATCATCAGAGGTTTGAGAGGGTGAACATCCTGTATATTTTAACAATTCCCCTATTTAACATTCTCGAAGTATCTTCACCACCCTCATAGATTTTAAATAGTTTTATTTACATTATTTAGCAATAACTGCTCTTCCCATTTGTTGAAGACAAAGATGACTTTTCACATTAGCAAAATCATCTAGAATAATTTGGTGCAGCAGGACTGTCTCTTGAATCTGAAATGTAGGATTAAAAAATAGCAGAAAGAAATAATTGACTTTTTTTTTTTTAAAGTCACCTCAGGTGCAAGGCATATTGATTGCATAAATATGTGGTCTATAGAAGGGAATGAATCTAGGAAGCAGATTGCCAGATGTTCCCACCTAGGTAACTGGTGACTGGGTTTGAGACACTCCCATGCGGGGCTCAACGCGCTGGTCCTGCAGAATGAGGACGCCTGAGCTGCAGCCTTCCCCGCCAAGCACACCCCGGGGCACGGTGCCGGTTACCTGTGCACTGCGGGCAGCAGGAGTCCTGGGTGCGCGAGGGGTTCTGGCAGAGCAGAGGCGGGCACACCTCTGTTTCACACAGCACCCGCCCGCTGTGGCAGGTGCACTGAGTACAGGAGTCTATGTTCCATGTTTCTCCTTCCACAAAGTACTCTCCTCCAGGGGCGTGGCAAATGGAGGGGGTGCTGAGCTCTGGCTTCTGCACCACGAAGTCATCTGCGCAAGGACACAGAATCAAAACACAAGAAATCACTCATCAGCAGTCATACCAACTCTTGAAGGACCTGGTACTGTGTGCTTCAAGGGACAGAGAAGAAGAATTGACTGTTGAGTATTTCGCTCTGTTCTTATCAGCAGAATAGCGAAGGAAACATTCCATGTATAAAAATATGAGGCGACAGCAGAAGCAGAAGAGTTAGTTTTAGAAAGTGAGGTTCAAATAGTTTATTATTAATAATAAGAGAATCCAATAAGAGAATTAAATTACAGGGACATGACTCCGACTATAAAGAACCAGGGCCTCTTAGGGGATCTCTGTAAATGTGTAGGAATTATCTAGAATGAAGATTTTTTTTCATTTACTGAATGCTTCCTATGGTCCAATTTCCATGCCAAGTGCTCTACGTGTGTTATTTATTCCTTACATCAACCTTGCAAGGTAGGTGCTATGATCCTATTTTAAATAAGAGGAAACTGAGGGCTGAGATCAGAGTATTAAGGGCAGACAAGGGATTTGAACCCAAGCGTATGTTTGTTTCGGTCATGGATGGACCTCCAGAGTGAACACAACTTCCAAGTGCTCTGTGCTCCATCCTCTTCATTGTCTCTGGGACCCTGAGTACTCTTATGCTTGAAAATACATCCTGCTGTTGAGCAGGTCAGACGCCTCCATCTAAGTCAGCTGCCAGCAAATGGAGCGGGAATGTTCTCGCAGAATCAACAGTCCGAGAACCCTCACCTGAGACTAAATATTTGTTTGGCAACAGCATGACCAAGATAGATGAATGCTCAGAGGCTGATGATAGCTATGATTTCTTTCCCTAGAGGAGAGGTGATTTTGGCCTCTTGGTGAGATGATGATGATAAGAGAAGGAATTTAATGTTGAAAATGTCTAGAGGTACTGGGAGTTGCCCTGAGTTGGGCTGCGGAAATGAGAACTATGAAGACATTAACCATATTCATGTAATCCAAATACAACAAGCATTTCAAGAAGGTGTTGACAGTGCCGAAGCCTGCTGAGAAGCAGGATGGAGACACCATGGCTAGCTCATGCTTGGAGCTCAGTGGAGACCAGGCCCCAGAAGAACCACCCTATCTGTGCAGATGCTCAGAGCTAATCTAAGAGCTCACAGGCTGTTACTTTCAAACGGGCAGTCTGCACAAGAGTCAACGCTGAAGAGAGACAGTGGTGTGGGCTGATTTCCAGTTAAGGAGGTAACTTTTAATACAGATCTATCTCAAGGGAACATGTGAAGACCGGAACTTTGAGCGGACATGTAACAGAAAACTGACGTTAGCCAATGCTTACATTCATAAGTAACTGGATCAAATTTTCCAGTGTATGAGCAAAGTGGAGAGGAAGACAATCAGAATGAAAACCAAGCTGGGGCAAGATGACAAAAGTGCCTTTCTTGTGGTTTACAGAGAGAATAAAAAATTGTTCCAAAGAGCGTCAACAACCTAATGTTGGAAAAAGGCTCCCTTATTGTTTTCAAAAAGGATTTAGGATCCATGACTACTGCCCTTTTAAATGCTGACATGTAGGGAAGTGCTTAGAAAAAAATGGCGTGTGCTTGCAGGTCTCATCTTGCTAACGGTCCCCTTTGCTCTATGTGTGTTCCATGTTCCTTGAGGCAAAACATGAGAGTGGCTAGAGAGATGGAGCTAAAATAGAAACTGAAAGACAGAAGGTGAGAGAGGAAAAGAAATCTAAGAAACAATATTACTTGGTAAATCTTCTATCAGAAGAGTTTAGGAGGTGCTTACTTAGCCCAGAAAAACAAAAACAGCCGACCCTTGAAAGGAAGAGGGAAGAAAGTAGTTTAAAGTAGGAGTCCATGAATGCAACCATTCTGAGGTCTCCAGTCAGAAGAGTCCATTTGTGGCAATCCACTAGAGAAATTTGGAAAAAATATATCTACACATCCATATATCAATGTATATGTGTTTTTATACATGTACATCTAGATATTCATGCACCCACAACAACACATCAATAATTCAGTGTGTGCTTTAGCACTTTCTATGCCACTAAAACAGAGAAAACTAGTTCTGGTTCCACTAACTTTCGGTTCTTAGTAACTATCTGTTCTTAACAATATCTTTGCGTTTCTGTCGGCCTGACTCAGTCTTCACTGAGTATATGTTGGTCAAAGACCCAGGTACAGCCCACACCTACACACTCATGCCTATAATTAAAGCAGGAGGTCCTCACTGGAACCAATTTTTCCTTTCCCAAAGAGTCATCACAGAGTTCTGTCTCATCGAACTGCTCATTTATCTTCCATTTCAGTGGATACTAGTGGTTTTTTCATATGTAACTAGCAAATCATGTGAAAAAGGAAATGGTTTCGATACAGAGCACACCTGACTGAACTATGGGAAAAAAATAAAACAAAACAATCACTGTAATCCAGTCCTATACAGGGTACGAGGGCTGCCTGTCCATCTGATCCCTTAGTTACTGAGGCGTGTAGAATCTCAGAGGTAAGAGACTTCAAGTGCCCCTCCCCCAACCCTGTCCATGGCAGGCAAGGCAAGCTCGGCCACCTTCCCTCCCAGGCTGGACCTGCTTTGCAGCAAAAGGACCAGGGCTCAGGTTCTTGACTCATCCACAGGGAGATACAGGACCAGGACTGACCAGAGAGAAAAGAATCATTAACTCCAAAACTGAACAGTATATTTCAACTTTGAAACAAATTTGATGTAAGAATGGAAACCTTCACTTCTCCCTGGCCTTCCAGCTGACATACTATTTAACTTTGAGTAAGAGAATTAACCTTTCTGTGCCTGTTTTTCCAAATGAAAAATGGCCTATGTGTATTTTACCCTACTAACTCGAAGTGGCCTGCACAGAGGAAGAAATGATATAAAACTGTGTAGAGCTCATTAGATGAAAGGCACTTGATGAGGTATTATGATAATAATTACAGTTATTGACAGCCATAATTCGGACCCCCAATGAGTTATAATCTGTTCTGCTCTTCTGGTAACTTATATTGATTGCCATTATTATGACTTTACATGCTTTGGTTGTGCGGCCACTCTAAATTTCTCTATTTGGCAAGAATGCCACATATCCATTAATTTAAAAAAAGCAACAGCCACAGACTTCAATGATTCTCTCCCTCACCAATATTACTTTATAAATAATGAGCTTTTATGGAATAAAATTAGCACCAATCCCCTCCAATTAACTGACATTCAGCCTTAATACACTATCTGTAAAATGGAGAGCTCGAGTTTAAAATACAGAAGCCCACAATCCTTTACATAATTGTAGTTCAAAGACCAAAATAACTGAGTAAACCATTCAAAAATAAGTAGTTTTAGAGCTTTAGAATTTTCTCTGGTCTTTGGCTAATCACTTATTGCACCCAGCTGATTTTGTGGCTGATGGTGACAAAAATCACAGAGAGCTGAAATGCGTTTGGGGTCAAATCACAGAGAGCTGAAATGCGTTTGGGGTCATCCCCTGCATTTCACCTAGAGTCACAGATTTGATGAGGCCCTGCAAGGTAGAGATCATCTGCTTAGGGAGCGCGTACGATGGCGGCCAGCTTTTACCTGAACACGACGGGCAGCACTGTCCCGGATGAATGGTGGGGTTGCCACAGGCAGGCACTGGGCAGGTGATCAGAGCACACATTTCCCGTCCATTGTGACAGTAGCATTCCCGGCACCCATCATGCCAGCTTTCCTCATTTTTATGATGATGACCATCCATGGACAGACATGTGCCTGACAGGACAGGTGGCCCGGCTGAAGCATGGACCTCTGGACAGACAGAAGGCAGCCTTGGTAAAGACGTAGCTACTGCATAGGAGAAACTGCTCATAGCGTCCTTACAGGTCATGCTACCCAGCCACCAAATCTCACGTCTACAAAGGACAGTTCATGCCATGGGAAAGGCTCATGAAAACAATTTAAGTTAATATGCTCTCAATTTTGAAAAACGAAAAAATAGAAAAAAACTGCAAATACATTTTTCTCCTATTGGTGGAATTATAGTTGATTTTGACTCATTTCACTCTACCTTCTCATTTTTATATAATAAACAAGCACTGATTTCAGAGCACATGTTCCACATACGTTCAATATATGCAGAATAATCACCCTAGAAGTCACCCAGAGGGGAAATCCTGGGCCTCTGGCAACTGACGGATCTTTGCGGAGCAGAACAATTGAAGCAGTGACTAGCTGTCTGTTTACTCTGACCCCTTAAAAAACACTATTAAGGTGATAACTGCCCAACTTTGAAAACACAGAACAAACTTGAAGGATCTTTTACTGTTTAATCTCTGGATCTTGCTGACAACTAAAACATACCAGGATGGGTAGCTGGGCTGGAGCAGGGGTAAGAGCAGACATGGAGGTCAGGGTGCCTGCTCACACGGCTTCAGAACATCCCTGGAGTGGGAAGTGCCAGGCAAAAGGTATGCCCGGGATTCGCCCCTAGACACAGCTACAGGCCGGCATGTGCTTGTTCAGCAGAAATCTAAATTCTCATGAAAAACTGTGTTGCCAGGAAATACGTGAGCAAACTGTTCAGTCACACCCGATCTCAGGGGCTTTGAAAAGGAATCTCCGCTGTATTAATTGTATCCATCCACTGTGGGGCAGAGAGACTCTTTGGGGGTCAAGATAAAGCTGCTTTAGGCTAAAGTTCCCGAGACAAGTAAAACTGCGGGGCTAAGAAGTCATCAATTTGGTTAATGTGCCTGTCCAGTTATATGCTTACTTTCAATTTTATTGTGAGCTTTTATTCCACTGAGATGATAGGAAAAGGGATGGTCCCATAGAGAGAGACACTTGTGTCAGAGTAGACAGCAATCACTGAAATTGTTTCATTTACATGATGTCCTTCTGTGTCTGTGCCCCCGGGTGCTCGGAGTAGGGAAGGGTCATGCGCTCGCACTTACCTCTGCACTTGCAGATAAGACAGCCATGACTGTCCTGCTGGAAACCCAAGGGACAGACTTTACTGCATGGGAGCTCTGGGCATCTCTTACAGCGACAGATGTCACAACCATGCTTATTCTTCCTGGAAAATTAAAATTTTGTCAGAGGTCAGGAAATCCAAAACTCTCAAACAATGCCCAAGCACCCAGACGCCTAGAGTCACTGAAGTGATGGTGAGCTGGAGTTTAAGTGCATAACCCACAAACCTTCACATGAATGTAGTGCAAAGACCAATATAACTGAGTAAAGCATTCAAAAATAAGGAGAGTAGTTTTAAAGCTTTAGAATTTTCTCTGGTCTTTGCCTAATCACCACTTATAGTGCCAGGCTGATTTTGCGGCTGTTTTTTTTAACAAAACCCAGACCTAGGGTCACTAAAGTGATATTATTATTAAGTAGAATGATTTGACTTTTTTGCTCTAAAAAACTCCTGGAGTCATATGTAATTAGTTCCCTGTGGCCATGACTGCCCCCCACGCAGCTGAGGTTTAGAATTGTTCAAGCACTTATGTGCTTCTGGGATGTAAATGTCAGAATCCCAATAACACAACAGTTGATTTAATTAGGAAAAGTGGCACCACCATAAAAAAGGATGAATGTGCAACTCCATGAACAGGATGGTGAAGGATACACTGACTGTCAATGCTGGAGGCTAGCACTGTGGGCTAAAGTCCTTTTGCTGGGGCTACTGGCTGCTCCCACAGCCACGGTCTCTGAGAATCTCAGACACTCGTAAAAATTTTCATGAGGTAGCCACTGAAGCAGATAGAAGAAGTTAAGAATCCATAGTCCTGGGAACGTAACACAGTGGTGATAAAGAATAAAAGCCTTGAGAGGTCCAGCGGTCAATGTGCAGTCGTCACTTCATTACTTAGAAAAGAACATCAGTTGAACAATGCTCCATCCAAGGGTAGGACTGAAGCATATGGGGCAAAGGAAAAAGGCTAGAGAAACTCCTCTCATCCCTCCTGATAAGCTAAAGTGCCTAAATGTTGTGCTGACTGGAAAGATAAAATCAAATAAATTTATGTTTATAAGAAACATCACAACAGTTAAAGTGGAGATTTTTCTGGATGAAAATTCTTACCAATAATTCATTTTTTTCTCTAAAAGAGAATGATACTGTCTGTTACAAAAAAGCTCAACCACTCTCTTTTGCTTTCTGTCTACTGGCTGCAGGGCTGAATCCTCATTCAGTTCAGGCTCGATACCTCTCTACCTTCAGGTTTCATCCCAAGTAGCCCTAAGTGGCAATAGTATGTTCAACGGGAAACAAATCCCTGTTCTTCCTTATCTTGGACAACTTAAGGGGCTTTTGAAGAAGACAGCCCAATGGGAAACTCTCAGTAACAAACCATACTTTGCTAGGTGAAATGGTCTACTTATCTTAACACAATAAGAACAATGAATTAAATGAATTATGCATCTCATGTCATATACTGTGTCATTTTCAAGACCTACCAAGGCTTTAAATAATTTGTTTGTTCATTCATTTATTTATTCATCCATCCATCCATCCATCCACTCACCCACTTATATCACCCTTTATCCCTCCCTTTTGTAAGCATTTACATACAGTAATGATCCACTCAGCAGGTGGATACAAGGAACTGCCTGCATTCTAACACTCCCATATGGTGTCTGGCCAAGATTTCTCCTTCAGAGGCTGTCCTTGAAGCACAGCTACTGTTCTGGCTGATGTAGTAACTCATTTGTCTACTGTGGTCAACTTGGTCCTCCCTGAATGTGCTTACTGACAAGAATATAAAGTAAAATCTATAATCCTCAAAGAGATTTCTCTCCAAGATGAAGGTTGGACTTGAATGCAGCCTTGATTCTGAACTGTCATAATACTGCAGTAAGTGGTTATAGCTACTATGGCAATAATATTTGATTCTATATTAGCAGTGAAGCTAAGAAATAAATATATTCTTATTGGTATCATATTCATATTTTAGGATTAAGAACAATGATGATTTATTAGTATCCTTGGGAAATCTTTAAGAATAATGTTCCCAACATACTTTTCTAATTAAAATTAGAATGAAGATTTCTCCTTCCCTGCTACACTAGAATTTCCAAGAGGAAGAATAACAATGATGGCTTTAATAAGATGGGCAAGGGATGATGGATCTAAGTCTCTGGTTATTAGCAGTACTATATAAATACATCAAATTGAAAATGCAGAAAGACTAAAATGTAAGGGAACCATGGAAAGAATGATAAAGCAAGATTCTGAAGGTAATTTTTTATAGGACCAACTTGATATAAAGATAGAAACAGATGCTAATACAGACACTAAAGAAACAAATGTAAAGTGTCTATTTTCCCCTGGAATAATCTGATTTCATGGGGTCTGCCTCAATAAAGAATATTTGAAAATATAATTCATAATCCCTATTTCCAAGAAAATTTGCAAAATCTACTGCTACATAAAGAAAAAATATTATGAACTATAGACTAGCACCAAGGTAAGCTATCAAGGCATGGCAGGTAAGGACGCTCAGTATTGCAAATGAGTTCCTGTCAACTGATCTTAAGTATGGATTAAATAAGCTATCACAGCATAGTCACTGGGACAGTGGTGAAAAGCGTAAACACAACACTGGGACCTCATGACAATTCCATTCTCCCTTCAGTGTCCAAAGGCCACTGCTGTGGGGAAGTTGCATATAACAGGCCCCAAGAACAGTGTCAAAACAAGGCTCTGACCTCTCTTCATAAACGAGAAGGGTAAAACTCGACTCTTATCTGCGGAGACACCATCCTTTCCCGGCTTTCTGACTCACTGAACACAACAAGCAGACTTTCTGGATGCAGGACATCATTGATTCATTCACAAATACACACACAAAACAGCAAACAAAAACAGGCATGGCCGTTTCACCAAGTTAAAGGCGATTAAGAACAGATCTTCTGAACTGAGATACGTACAGGTATCCAAGTGGACAGTACTTGTCACAGATTATGGGTCTGCACTTCTTGGGCCGTGGACGGCACTGACAGATCTCACAGCTGTGGGCATCAGTGAGGAAACCGAAGGGGCAGTCCAAGCTGCAGCCTCGCTTGAGGCCTGTGCACAGTTCCTCCCCTGTGAAGACACACAGAAGCGCGTTTCTTCCAGAGATGAATGGGGCAGAACACATCGAAGCTTCAATGCCTCCCCCCACTAGTCTTCCAATCTTCCGCAGATGCAAATTTCTCAGCTGTACTATTAGGAATGGTTAAAAATTGTAGTTTGTGCTATTTCATAGCTATCACAACATAACTGCATGTTTTGGTACTAATTAGACAAAATACAGTCCAACTGTGAAAAATAGATTTCTGAAGTGTACTCTGGGTGCTGAAGAGCAGGAGGGTGGCCGGCAGGTGATTTCTATCTGAGGTGCAGGTGAAACTGAGAGAATGTTCTCATGAAACTTGTTATTAGTCACCTCAAACTACCGATTACCATTTGTTGATAAAATGAGAGAATTCGAAAATTACACCTAAAATTTTATTATATATTTTGTCTCTAGTGCATGGCGATAATGATATGTATTCTTAAATGTTTACACAATGTTTACAAGTTTTAGATGTTATCATATAAGACTGCATTACATGCAGCATAAAGGATCTTACCCTTTCTTTAAAAAGTACATCTCAGTGAAATATTCAGTGTTTTGTTTAGTTATTTTTTCTCCGCTTCTGACAAATATCCATATGACTAAATGACCAAAATATGTATGTGCCAAAAGACTATCTAGATTAATGTTTAACTATCCACTACTGTAATGTTCGAACTGTTTCCTATTGGCGAGTTTTAACTTACTATTTCAGAAGGAAAAAAAAAGAAGCAATGGTGAGTGGCAAAAGAAACTACTAGAGATATTAGCTTACTAGAAGTCTTCTAAAAAGATTTTAAAGGTGTGATATAGGGATTAACAGAATAATATAGGGAATAAAAATGTTAAGGTAAAAAAACACGTTCAGTGATGTAACTAAAACAAGCTGAGACTTGTCTAAATTAACTGCAGAATTTGAAAGAAAAATTTCGGATGGCGAAAGTATGGCAATGTTTGATTATTGTTTTGCGTGGACTGGTAAGATGGGAAGGAGAAATTTTTGTTGGAATAATAAATAAATCTTTATTGTATTTGAACATTACTTAAGCATAAATATTATAAAAAATGTAAGTTACTAGGAAAAATGACACATTTGTTCTTTCCACACACAAATTTTATAATCTAAAATTAAAACTTAACTACAATTAATAGGTGAAATGGGCTCCTGTTTTACATAAATATTTTAAGATAGCATCTTTCATGAATCTTAGCTGGTAATACCCAAATAATTTGCTATGTTTTAAAAAGGAAAACGTGATTTATGGTATAATTTTCTATTTTGTCATTACCATAAACCTTTCATTACATGTATTTAGTACAACCTCGTGGGTCTGCATTACACTGTGAAGCAACTGATTACTAATTCGCATCTTGAAAAGCAAAATTCTCAATGGCTTATTTAAAAATCTGTAATTATATGACTTGAAAGGTCATCATTTTTCATCTCTCTGTCATTAAGGGAATAATGAAGAAAGGAGAAATTTTCATAGCCACATTTCTTTCTCTGACACTGAGATCTAAGTTGTAAGCCCATTTTTCTATTCCAAGAATTTTTAAGTCATGACACTAAGTATATAATACTGGGAATAGATGAATTACAAAGACTCTAAGAACTTCCCAGGGTCGGCATCCTTGGGCATTAAATTCCTTGAAACTATAGAGCCTGAGCAACTTTGTGCCTTTATTTTTCTAGTCCTGTAAAAAAGTAGTTTTTTTTCCCCATAGACCGTAGAGTGGTTTTCAACCTGAAAGAAAACTGTTACATCACCAAGTTTAAGAATTTTAATAAAAACTAAATGTCTTTAACCACCTCTGCTTTGCGATGGAAGGGAATTTCAAGCAAAAGCTGTTTAAACAAAAGTCCAGGGCATTCATGGACAGTAGACTGGCTATGCCATCCAGGGCAGGGGGCTCCAAGCAGATCTGACTAGGAACTGCTCATTGGCATGCTATGGCCTGGGCCTATCTGGATTGTGTTCCCCAGTAGAAGGGAGCTCTCTGCCAGGGACCTATTTATTTATGCAGTTCAGGTGTGAGTGTTCAATGAATATCTAATGAATGAACCAATCGATGAATGTTCTTGTTATTTACCCTTCCACTCTCATCAAGGTTGCCCTATAACAGAAAAATAATATGATGAAAAAGCTTTCTCTGCTAATATTTAAAATTTCTGAAAATACTTGCACTTGCTAAACATCTAAAAATGCCATCTTCACACTCAGAAATAGAGAACACTAAAGACTGACTGTAAGGTGATCCTAAATCCATGTAACAATTATGGACTTTCTTTAAGAGAAATATATCGTCGAAGCAAACATTTACATAAAGAATAGAATAGATAGATTAGAAATATCTTATTCATAGAGGGCTGGGAGTTTTTAAGTTTGTTTGAAAAGCTTCAGTACCTCACTCGAGGCAACCAGAGAAAGAATGGTAGCTTTGAATTCCTAATTTTTCAGCCTTATGACTTCGCTGTGATTTAAAAATGCTTTCTAATCCATAGGGGGAAATTACCATTGAAGAGAAAGTGATAAATAATGGCAAAGTACAGGGCCTGTGCATTATGGCTGGTCAATAGCAGCTACGAATAAACTGTTTACTCTGGAGAAAAAGAGATGTTTGCTCCCAGGGCCAAGATGTGGTACAACTGTAGGGAGCATCATTCACACTTTAAGTAAATGCCAAGTAACTTAAAGAGAGAACACAATGGACAGGTGCCCCCAGAGCTTGCTACACACTTTGCTGCAGACTTCATACCTGGATACTGGCAATTCCCACCAACCCGCTATCAGTTAAGAACACCATAAAGTTTTTGAGACTTTTAAATAAAAAATGCAACACTGCAAAAGGTGGTCCCAATCGTGACCTGATGAAGTGTTCATTCAGAGTTGCAATAGAAGGACAATGAGGAGCCCGCTTCCCTATATTGATGCTGCAACCTTAGTTTAGATGCTTGATTCAGCTATTTCATGAAAAATATGAAGGCTTTTTCTCTCTACCATTAATTGTCCATGTCTGCATCAGTTTCTAGATAATGCACTATTAATTCCTAGAATTACAAAATGTTAAGACTGGAAGAGTTTACTCCAGTCAAATCCGCTTGATTTAAAGATGTAGAAAATAAGATGCCAAAAGACTGATAGTATTTAATTTATAAAGATGTCACTTACTACATATAGTTCATAGAGTAAGCTAAAGTGTACTATGTCCATTTAACAGAAAAAAACATTTTTGGTTAAGAATAATGTTAATAGCTTGTACCAATAGTGTTAGGTTATTAGTAGGTTATCTAAATGATTTTAGTTTTAATTTTCGTTGCTACTCTACTTTCTTAAACATTTTCTATCACATTTTTCTTTATTTTGAATATGTCCGTGAGAAAATGAGATAGGGATAATTTAAATTTCTCTGTATACCCTTAATGCATTACTTTGCTTAGCAGTGTTATAAGAATGGTATTTATTATAGGTTAAAATAGCAATAATACAAACAAAAGAATTCTTTGTCATATACCTTCCATATACTTCTGAAGGGCGTGTTTCCACTGGGGTTTTATTTCATTCTATAACATGCTTAATTATGTTGCAATATCATTACAACGTATTAGCTTACTACCAATATTAGTCAAGGATAAGGTCCATTTTTTATCTTTTTCATATCCTTAGTGCTTGGCATATAGTATGCACTCAACAAATACTAGATGAATGAAACAAAAAGTGAATGAGCAAACAATAAACCAATGAACAGGTGAGAAGCATTTACTTGGTGTGGGTCTGATTTTAAGAAATCTTGAGGCCAGTGGTTTACCTAAACAAGGTCTAATCCCTAACATAAAACTTAAGCCTAAATAATTAGGACCATTGTATGTGAAGCAGGTTTTTGGTGGGATACAGAAAAATAATGGAAGAGAAATTCAGACAAAAAAATCGATACTTATCAAGTAGTTGCAACGGGAAAAAAAGAACATTCTTGGGCCATCTTTCACTATAAGGAACTTTCTTTTTTCTAAAACTGGGTAAAATAGAACCGGAATATTTGAGGGTCAAAATTAAAAGGTAAAAGGAAAGTCGTTCGTGTGGGTATCCTCCGAGGACAGGAAGAACCAAAGGCAGGCGGGCGCTGGAACAAAGCGGGGGAAGCTGGGGGCTTTCCACACCTAGCCTGGGCTGACTCAGAAACGCATCTGTTACAAAACAGCTATCACGTAAACAACTACCGTATGTCAGGGAGTAATGCCGGCTTTGCGTTCACTCATTTATTTAGTCCTCAAAATAAGGCAGTAGTTAGGTTTTATTATCTGTGCTTTACAGATGAGGACACAGGGACCTAGAGAAGTAAAGTGACTTGCTGTGATCACCCAGATGCAGATCAGTCTGCTGCCAGAGCCTGAGAGGAGAGCTGGGTACGCACAACCACAGCAATCTGACAAACGAGGATCTGGCAGTTTGCTTTAATCTGACTCACCTCTCAAAGGTTTGGCTTCCAAACGTGTCAAATAATCAAGATTCCTACTGGGAGTGGGTGAGAGCAGAATGCTCTATGACCAGAATTCTGATAATGAAAAACTGATAAATTCCACTTGCTGTTTAATTATGTTTTTAGGTATACAGGGGCAGTGAGTGAGATGGCAAAAGACTGAGGTGGGTCGAGGATCTCGGTGTGATGAAATGGATACATGGTCAGAATAGTGAGATCTCAAAAGGGGATCTCAGACAAGAAAGATGTCCACTGGCATCCCTGATTCTGATGGTTCCCTGCTCACTCACTCAGCGAACCTCTGCTGAGCAGTGAGCACAGCCTCAGGAGGTGGGCGGTGACTTCCCAGTCTGGTGTAGATGAGAGCTTGGGTTCTCCTACAGGACCAAAGTGTTCTCTTAGTAGCATGTATTTTGGTAAGTTATAGAATTTGGCTTAAAATGATGATATTTCATTAGCATGCTGGGTACAGGAGGTTGTTTTCTTAGGGCAGGTCTTGCATTTTATTCAGTTTTATGGCATTAACATCTACTACAGTATCTAGAAGTTGGCAGGTGCTTAGCGTACCAGGCAAGAAAAGAAAGGAGGGAGGACGGAAGGAAGAAAGACTAGGTATCCCTATGAATAGGTAAAATTTGAAAATAAATGGCTAATAAAGATTTATATGTAAAAAAAAAAAAATTGCTGACACAAAATGCAACAGTCTCCTGTATATATTTCATCCTATCTGTTAATGAAACGGAGGTGCAAAGCGGGTAGGAGGCAAGGACATTCCGTTTACAAAGCCAGAATGCAATGCTAACACAGACAGGCAGAGCAGAATTTTTCTCATAGTCCCAGTTTGCAAAAAGCCAGTGATATGTTTTTGACTTGCTCTGACAACAACTGAGGGAAATACTTCTTTGAATTTAGCCACAAAAGGCTTATTGTGAAGTGGCAGGGGTCTTATGTGTGACCAGGTGGCCACAAAGTTCACAACAGCAAAGCCCAGGTGAAGGTGGTATGTGGAGGTCATTAAGCACAATCAAATCTATATTTTTAGATTTCAAAACGTTCAGAAAAAACATTTAGGTACACTCCCATGATTAGAAAGGATGTGTAGCTCACATCCAAGGTTAAAATATAAACTCTTCATGGTGTAATCACTAATTATCTTGTTGTCAAAGATAGCCATTTAAGTAAACAAATGTGGCTGCCATGGCAGTTCCCTAATGAAGTCAGGTTTCCAAAGGGAGCTACGAGGCAGATGGATGCGTGACAGGGACTGGCCCTCCTCTCAACAGAAATAAGTGGAGGAAGGCACGACAGCCCCAGATGGGTAGACGTTTATGGGAAATTTAAGGATGGCAATACCCACGGTCACAACAGTTTTATAAACTTTGTTTTAACATTAAGTCCATCAGGCAGAGAGCACGAAGATAACATGGAACTGAGAAAACTGAATTACTCAACTCCTATTTTGTATCTGTCTTCTTTGTGAAAATATTCTTACAACAGAAAGTGCTGAACATATACGGTTAAGAGGAATACAAAGCCCAAGATAACTGATAAAGCAGAAAGTGAGCATCCATCTGCATTAAGTAATTCCAAGTCTCTGAGCCCACGGTAATTATACCCAGAGGCTCACAGAGAACCTACTTATTATAGAAGCATTGTCTACGTTTCGAAGTGATCAGAGAGAATACAAAGAGAGTCCAGAAAACTAAAAGAGGCCAAATGTCAATTTTAAAGGGATAAAAGATTCTAAAACTACAGAAACTAACCTTGACATTCACAACTAAAAGTTCTGCAGAAAGAGCTGTTAAACATATGGTCTGTGACACTTAGAAAAGAAAGCAATGACCACGAGGAGCCAGCATAGGTTCATGAAGAACAAGTCATGCCCCATTAACTTCATTTTATGTTTAAAATTGGGATTCCAGCAAAGGAATGCTGCAAATATCATGAATTTTGATTTCAAATAAGATACGGGCTGAGTGTTTCAAGACTTTCCTGTGGAGATGGAGCTGACATGTTGTTAGCTGAATAACTCCATCGAAAGAGTGAGGATTACGGTCCAATGTCATTCATCAGAAAAGTCTTTAGGGCCACAGGGATCTGTTCTTCATTCTGTACAACTTAATTTTAGTTCAAAGTTTAGATGAAGACATGTAAGTTATGCTTATTTAATACAAATTGGAGGCATAAAGCATGAGATCACATTATCAAGATTCAAAAATATCCCAACTAGTTGGAAAATGGTTTGAAACTTTCAGGATAATTTCTCATTAAATGTGGCCCTGCATTTTTACCATTAAAAGAAAAAAAAAAATCAAATGTTCAAATACAGAATGGATGACAACTACCTAATGGCAGGTGACCTAAACAAAGCATCTAGTGGTTCTAGCTATTTATAAACTCAGTATGAGCCAACAGTATGTAATTCGAAGAGCTAATGCAAACTTAGACCATGTGATAGCATTGCACTGATCAGACCAAATTCTGGAGTATTTTGTTTCTGGGCCACTCATTTTTATAAGGATGATGACATAATGTAAATGTATCTATCAAAAGATAGAAAGGACCAAGAAAGTTCTAGAAACTATGTCACCTGAGGAATGGCTGAGGAGTCTGAAGACGTTTATTTTGGTAGAAGAATTAAGGGAATTCAAAATCATTTTAAACATGAAGAGCAATTATTTTTTGGTGGAAGAAATATACTCTTATCAAGTTTCAGAGGTCATGGTGTGGGGACACGATTGGAATCTATATGGAGGCGAGCTGGGATCAACAAAGTGAAGCACATTCTAAGGATTATGACTGCCCTACATGGAATTTGATACCCTCTCTGTGAGTGCTGTCCTTGTCAATGGATGGCCTGGTCAAGGGTGGCTGGAAAGATGTACCCAAAGCCCGGACGGCTATACCCACAATGCAGCTGGGTATCAAGGAGCATTGAATGCAAAGAAATGAAGGTGAAAACCAGAATAAAGGAGCAGCTCTTTTCCCCCAAATGACTGTGTATTTGTTTGTGTTCAGTACAAAATTTTTCTTCTCTCAGGTTGCTAAGGGAATGTCATGAACAGGAATGAAAAAGATATTCAGTCACATAATATGCTTTGACAATATCATATTAGGTTCAGAGAATAAAAAATAAAAACAGCAAACTCGTCTTTCATATACTTACTGTTTTTGCACTGACAAGTTCGACAACCATTGTGATCAAGTTTGAAACCATAAATGCAATCCTTCTCCACCAAGGTGCAGTTTGATAACTCCCCACATGCAGGTGGATCAATTGTGATGTAGGTTGGTTCTAATAATAAAGAGAAAAAAAAAATGAAACATATGATTATTTCTTAGATGCTAGTCAATCTTGGAATCACACACTACAGGAAGTTATGAAAAACTAATCAATAATTTTCATCAAATCCTAAACTTTTGTACTTTCATAATGTCTTTAACCTCTGAAAAAAGAAATATTTTTAGTTAGATTTTTGACAATCTAAAATCTCTAGTTCTTTATGTTTGAGCAATTTATGCATTTTTTGGTATCCCCAGACAATACTTCCCTGAGGATCACTACTATAGAAAGCAGACGAGAGAGGTTAAAATGAATTCCATTTAAATTAACTGTTCTTCTCTTTCTTCTTAATGTTTCGAGTTTATATTTTATAATAAGACACTGCTTCCAACTGTCAATTATCTCACTCTCCATTTTGCAACACTTCTGAAATTCCATCAGCGTTTTGTTTCAAGTTAATAAATCAGAGATGTTTATGAGACTAGTTTGAAACATCTGGATTCCTTTCATCTTAATGTGACAGTCCTTTCATTATTACAGATGATACAATGTATAACAGTGACTAGGAGCTTATCCTCAGGCCCTGGGGCTTATGGGAGTGCCAGAGTGAGAAACAAGTGTTTGAGAGGAAGAACAAGGAGGCATTCTGGGAAGAGATGCATAGAAGAAAGCAAGGCTAGGAGTGATGCTTGATCTTCCCTGCCATGTTAATAACGAAGAATTGTTCACGGTAATAAGTAATTACACTTACACCAGTGTCTAGATACTGTTTGAAGTGCTCTTCACTAACGCCTTCAAGCTTCATTATACCCCAATGAGATAGGCGCCATTAACCCCATTTTACAGATGAGGAATCTAGCATGCTGACTTGCCCAAGTTCACTGAGTTAGTAAGTGGTGGACCCAAGATTCAAAGCCCGGCATTCTAGCTCCAGCTCTTAGCTTCTGTGCAATATGAAGCCTGATGTAATGGTACCTGTTTTGCAGTGCACTGATAAGGGACAATTTATATAATATCAGATTGCGGTGAGAGTATTCTCAAAGGGAACAGAGACACTGACATATTTACATAGCCTCTTTTCAACCAAAGGGTACTATGAAATTCTTCGGAGTAAGCTTTTGAAGAGCCAAGTACAGAATGTCTCTACCTGTGTTTTCGCAAATGGAAAATATGAGGTGCAGACAGAGTAACTGGCTTATTTAAGTTTACACAGTGACCCAGTAGCGGGCTGGGAATAGAACAGAACAGGAGTTCCTGACCTCCTGTCCAACACTCTATCCATTAGTCCACACTGTCTTCTCAAGTTTCATCTCCCGTTACCAAGGAAGAGAGACAAAACATGTGTTTTAGCCACTGCTAAGATCAAGAGTTCTATATTTTTATCCAACTGCTAAAAGGGGCCAGGGATCCAACTCTTCACAGGTAGTAGGCAATATGAGTTTTTAAAGAGATTCTTTGGTCAGCATTCTCCCAGTAAAAATTCATACGAAGAGGGTATAGCATATTCCCTATTTTTATTAAAACACAGTTTGGAGAACATCTCCCGGAAATTTACATATATATACTTTCCATTGTTTTACAATTTCTAATTTCCTTCAATGACTAAAGTATCCTTTCTGTCAGACAACTGTAAACATCAAAAAACAGCTTAAGTTTAGGCAAGTTTTATGACACAGTGGATTGAATACAGGAGTGCTGCTTTCCTACATTCCCTTAAAATTTACCATAAACATCTTTAGTTTTAAAACCTAAATAGTTTTTCTTTTATCACTATTCTTTAGCCTGCCAAAATGATGACTTTATTTCAACCTTCGGCCACAAGACTGACAATGATTTGTCAAAATTATTCTAACCACAAACATAAGACAGAGAGAGAAGAGGACCTGTATCATGTTTAAGTAAGCCACACCACAGATTAGCCCATCGAGGAAGGAGTTAGGACTGTCCTCCTTAGCAGAGCAAGCATCAGAGATGGATCCTGAATATCCAGGGCTTTAGTGAATGGTTTACAGGTATAGAAATGTCCTGAACATATATACTGACATTTAGATTTAGGAGAAACTTTTGCCTTTGGAAAATACATTATGGAAGAAAATATATTTCATTGGAATTTTACTTTCAGTGAATATTAGGGACTTGTTAAGAGAATTACTAGCGATGTATATGCTATTTTGGGTACATATTATGACTACTGGATGGGATTAGGATTATGATCTTTGGCTGGAAAGAAAAATAAATAAATAATTGAGTTGTTCGAGGATTAGAACCCCAACACTGACGTGAACAGTCCCACGCTTTACCCAAACAGCTTCATCAACTGGGTATTCAGTCAAGCACACATTTCTTCAGAGGGGGAAATACGTTCAATTTGTTTCCCTACAAGGATTGGGATAACAGCTTTTCCTCAGTTTAACGATAGAAAAAAAGTGTAGAGAAGGGCTGTTTAGTTGGGTGCTCTCCTACAATGCTGCACTGTAAATATTTTAGGTAAAACAAGTCCACTGGACGTCTTCTAGGCCTCAGATGATTGGTAGAATGCAAGAAGCAAAAAAATATTTTGTGCCTCCTAAATTAATATTTCCCCATTCATTTACGGTGTTTTCTAGATGGAAGAAATTGGCAGGTATATACATTTCAAATTCTGACTCCCTCAATATTTAATATTAAAACAGAAATATTCAACAAAACTCACAGAAAAAGTCAAAACTCCGCAAACAATTATTCATGAAAATTGTCAATTTACTCTGGAACTATTTAACTTCTCCTCAATAGATTAGGCTGAAAACAATAATAAACACTGTGATACATTAAATATAGATAGGAGTTAAAAAATATTTTAACACTTGTCATCTCATTTTATTATATTTAACAAATAGGTATTGTTTTCCTTTTCAAATACAAACTGGAACAAACTCTAAAAGCCTTTGAGGGTAGTGATGCATGTTTTTGGGGGTACTTACTGCTATTGTCCTATGTTGCTGGAGTTAACTGATGATTTGTCACAGACACATATGCAGGCAACTAGGTGTCTCCTAACATTTTCTCTGAAGTCATACATTACATTCTACTTCTTTTTCTCATTCTCTCAACATTCTGGTGCTCAGTGTCCTACCGTATTAGGCCATATCTATATTAGATTTCTGTAAGAACAGTATTACAACAGAAATATGCAACAACAAATTATCTAGCAAAAATGTGATATTATCATAAACAGATCTAAGTTTGCTTTCAGTCCACTATATAAGTATTCTCAGAACTGGTCCTATTACTAACATCAGGACAATTGTTTAAGAAGTGCTGTGAGACAACTGAGATTTAGTTTTGTATGCTCAATAATGAATTCTAAGATGAGACACCATTGATACGATCTTGAATTAGAGCACTGAAAATCAACGTGACGTGTGTAGTCCTTAAAGAGTAACGACCACGAGCTGGCTAGATTTTCTGCATAGTTTCTATTCAAGGAAGTTCTTGGTAGGGGAAGAGGTCATATTAAAGAATCCAGAATCAAGGTACCATAGTATGCTTGTTTCTAATCTAAATAAATAAAGAAGCTTGAGGAAGTGTTAGTGAAACACGAGAAACATGCATTCTGCTTGTTAGAGCATCCTGAAATTTGTGTATCAGGAACTGTTATTATCCCACACTTTCTCTGGTCTATGGAACAGTGTTCTGAATATGGAAAATACCCTGATGGGTCTTGGTCTAAAGACCAAAAGATCATTTAAATCCTGTATCTCTGTGCTCTTCTACTACATAGGGTACAGTACTGAAATGATATGCTAGAGAGTACATGGCTTTCTGGAAGAATGATGGCGATGCCTGTTCTTGATGAGTTTGGCCATTATCGGTTACAGAGGCCCTGCTGAGACATTTGGAGACATTGATGCATCACTGTATGTGATGACTGTTGCTTGGAGCAAAGAAAATTGTGCCCCTTTAAACTGGTTGGGCAGAGACATGTTAATGTGCCTCTTTCAAAGGATAAAAAGGGTCTTGCATGTCCTAATTTAGAAGAATGAGAAAGCACTTGCACATAGGTGGGGATTTGGTGAGGGGAAATTCAAACTGCTTACAGGATCACCCTGAAATTCCATCTCATCTTGTATTGAATCAGCTGAGGAATTAAAGAAATACCTTAATGTCCTCCAAAGGAAGAAGGCTTGAAACTGCAGGAATTCATTGTCTTTGGCTACAACTATTTCTAAAGGGAACCCTGGAACAGCTTCTTTGTGGAGAATTCTAGAAATATTTTCTGAGCCTAGAAGCAATAAAGAACAAAAATGGGTGTTTGTTATGTCTACATCCGGTTTGCTATTTCCTACCCTGCATCTGGTGGAAATCAAGACTCTTGTCAACCTGTTGTTTTCCTGAATGATTTTTAAAGACTCTGAGCACCTTACACTGTCCAGAGGAGCTATTTTTACAAGAACCCTGGGGACTGTGTCAGGTTGCAGATGTTCAGCCACCAATTCTTATTCCATGTCTTAAAGAACAAAATTCTGGAAGGAAACCTATTATAGCATGTAACAACGTAAACACTTATTGGTTCTTTATTTTACTTTTATTTAAAATTTAGGGAAGAATATTTTTTTTCATATCCTAGGAAGCCCAACAAACCCCTTTATCAGTAAAAGCATTTTCAAGAAAACATATTTAGAGAGTATCAGACATTAAATTCCTAGAACACCAATATTTAACATTGATGTGCAAGTATTTCCCAGGAGCAATTTAATCTACTCAATGGGGATATTAAGGCACTGTGATCACAATTAATTTGGTCAAGAGCATAAAATTAAAACAAAAATCATTATTCTAATTCCAGGGCCACAGCACTAGACCATAAAATAATACACATTTGATTATTTAAGAGGTATAAAAAAAAAAAACCAAGCTCTACTTTCTTGCTTCTTATTTTATAGAAAATTCTCCAGAAAAAGAGAAAAGAAAATAAGAAGTTGAAACTCAAATTCAATCTTTCAAGATGTTGACTTAAAATTTTAACATCAGTCCTATCATCCTATTGAATGGTTTAACATGTTTGGGGCAGCGACAGAACAAAAAAATATATGTTTTTTGATCTTGTTATTTAAAAATATGTAATAATTATGTTAATTTGCTTTTAAAACAAGTTATATAATCACTGTTTTTTGTATTTCAGGTAAATATAACTTAAATGAAAATGTTAATAGATGCTTTTAATCTGGAGTTTCATCCACTGAACTTCTGGTTTTGAATTAATGCATGCAAGGTTCTCCTCGTTACCTTGGTTACTATGAGCTGTTTATCTTTTACGAATAATACTAATTATCTCCATTGAGAAGTATGTGAAGCACTCTTTCTGATTAGCAACTCTGAGAAGGCTGACAGCCACTTAGTAGCTCTTGAGTACGGGTGGGTGATTCTGGAAAAGCAGATTTGTGGAAGGCATACAGAGCCATCCCTCCTGGGTCTGTCGGCAGCCCTATCACTGCCAGGAGGGTAAGGAGCTCTGGGTCCAGATTTCAGTTGTCTCTGGGAGGGCCTGTCACTGTGCTAGAGCCTGGGTGTGCAGCAGGTCTGGGGGCCTGGCTATGGCTAGCACCTTGGATTCCTACAAATCCATATTAGTGCATGCAAGCGCACACGCGCACTCAATAAGTCTTTCTAAGAAAACCTCACTATAGGTGAATTTCTAGAAAAAGTAGTTAAGGCAGATACATCGTTCTATTGCTTTCATAAGTTAAAAAATATTTCAAGTAGAAGATAAATGAAGCCTATTCCTACCCGTCTCATTTTCTTATTGCCTCTCCTTGTGGACTTTGATAATGGTTTGCACACTTTACATAGCCCTTCTCTGTAAATTCACAAGCCTACTCATCTGAGAGAGACAAAGATCAACAATTATGTTCTCTTTTCATCAATTAGATTCAGGAGCTCTCAAGATTTTTTGGCGGGGAGGGCAGGAAGCGGGACTTGTTTATGCCATCTGAGTATCTAATGAGTGGGAAAATTCCAAAGCTTTGCTCACTTTACATGGCTAAATCTGTCAGGCCTCCTTGCAGCCCACCAGTTATTGGTAGCCGGTACAGGGCCATAAAACTGGAGATAACATTGATCAAGACAGAACCAAAGGAGATAGCTTATCTTTTTTACTGTGTTTTCATATGTCATTATGTTACCACAGTTGTTTTTCAAATGTGACCATAACTAGTCAGAAAACCATTCAAATACATCACCAAATTGTCAACATAATTGCAGCCTGGGAAGAGAAGTACTGTAAAGATGAAAATTTCCCAAATGAAGCTAGAGGGGAAACTCCATTAAGATAGACAATAAGAAAAAAATTTGAGGATACAAAAATTCCCTAATCTGGAAGTGGGAGTTTCCATGGGGTATGAATGTGTATTTAAGTAAGTCTCATTAAGTCATGGAAAAATATCTCCTACAATTGGAGTTTTCAAATTCTTTCAGGCACTACACATTTAGTTTTCCTTTTCTCTTTTGTATATATATTTCTCATAACAACACCTACATCCTTGTAATTTCTAAAGTACTTATCTCAAGGCAGTTTCTTTATTTTAAAATGAATGGTGTGAAATGTTCCCAAGATTTCTATTATTTTATGGTCAGATAGAGAAGCAATCATGTATTTACTTTAGACCTATTTATTAACTTTGTATGCTTTTTCCAAGGAATTTTGGCAGTTGGACTTATTTTTCTTCCTTTACCAATCTCATATTTAATAGGAAAAGACAGTAGTATGATTCTGAGATTATTATTAAAAGACCACAAAAGACAAATTAAAAAAACTTTTTTATATAGAGTGCGATATCTTTTTTCCAGGAATTCAGCTCAGAAGAGCTCACAAAATGATTGCGTTCCGAGAATAATCTGGAACTTTTATATTTGTCTTCTGTTTTATTCCTGTATTTTTTTCATTTTTCATAGAGAATATTCTTTGGTAACCTTTAACTGGAAATAACATGCTATATTTACAAATATACATGCATATTTTAACAGCTCTATTCAACTGGGAGGGGCGTCAGGTAGTCGGAATTTGGTATCTTAACCCAACATTCTGAGAAACAGCTGACGACCAGGGAGGAAGGGTCCTTGCAATAGGGACAAAAGTTTATTCATGGTTTATAATGTCAGCACCTAGCACAGTACCTGGCCCACAGTAATGTTTAATAAATGAACGGAGAGGAAAAAAAAGACATCTGAGCACCTAAAGATAGGGCACGCTTTCTGACAAAGAAGAGTCTCCACTCAATATTGTCCCTAACAGGCTGAATCTCTAACTTCCTAAACTGGAGGATGGGACAGTAACTCCCTTAGGCTCCTTGTCCCTTGCACATAGTAGGTACTCAGTAAATGAGCTCCACTGGAGCAGTAAGTTAGATCAGAAAGCCGTTTGAGCCTGAGACACCAATAATAAAAACTCAATGACAATCCCCAAACCCAAGCAGTCCAAAATGAGATACTCAGTTGCCTAAAATAGGTTAAAGTATGAACTGTATCTCTGGCTTAAGAAGACATGAAAGTACAAAGCATTTTAGGTCTCCCTTCAAATTTCTTAACATAAAACCTAACCCCCCCAAATTTCAGTTATCTGGAGAATTCACTTCTGTGACTACCTCATTCCTTGATGGTGCAAAATAAAGCGTTATTAAAATAGTCCTGAAAATATCTGGGCACTCACTCAGTTCAGCAACTTGTACTGGATGAAGGATGGGTACTTTTGCTGAATGCTCAGCAAATTTACCTCATGATGAAGCAAAGACTGGCAACAATCACAAGGAGAAGAGACCAGGGTCAGGACCAGAATGCACAAGTATTGATGTCTCAGTGCCTGGCACACTGACGGGGCCTGAGTAGCCCATTCCTTTTACTCAGCTGAGATGTTAATGCCCAGGTCAGGGTCTAGGGCCTAGATGTGAAATGCGGCTGGGCAGAAGGCAAGTGTGAGGGCAGAGACAGCTGGGAGAGTAGCTCAGTGCTACTCTCAGTGAGAGAGTATCTCTACATTGGGGAAGCAGGAATGGACAGGGAAAGCAGGCCTTCCCAGAGGTCAAACAGCAAGGCCAAAATTCCAGGCAGAGGCTCAGAAAAAGATCCAAGGTCAAAGGCTAGGCCACAGAAGGTCAGAATAACAGTAACTGGGTGTCAGCAATGAGAACAGAGCCAGGAGCAAGAATGGCTTTTGAATCTGAGCCATGATGATCAAGTACTTTCATGTTCACGACCTTATTTCCTACTCTCTCCCTTCTCACGTTGGAGGTTTAAAGAGAAGCAATGCGAAGGACACAGACTTGGAGTCGGAAGATGTAGCTTGAGTTCCTGTTCTCTCATTATCTTGCATGTGGCGCTGGAAGTCTCTGGGTGTCTATAAAATGGGAATACCCATTGTTCCTACCTTACAGTATCACAGTAAGGCTCAACTAAGATCATAAAGAGGGGACTTTTTCTATAAATTCTAAGGGTTAGAGGAGTATTTACTTGTTGCTATAATTATTGTGACAACTATGCTGCCTGCTTGGAGCTACAACTGGTCTCGGACGATGGCTGAGTAAATGAATTATGTGCCCTTTTGCAGGCCTCAAACGATCGGCTGATAATGAAATGCTATGACAACTGGTTTGGCATTCTGAACTCTGTCCATTGTAACTTAAGCATCGTTTTCTATCTCCACTGATAACAAGAAAAGCATCTGAGATGTGGGTGGGTGCATGACATCCTTTCATATGGTCTGGTAAGCTTCGGAGCATGTTAGTGACCAGCCACTGGCGCCTTTCACATTTGCTGAGTAGCAGTCTGATACCATTGTTTCGCATTTTGACTGTGTCCATGGTGTCTCGAAGAGAAGAGAAATCTCTTGGTAATCAGCTTATCCAATGTGAGTTGAAACAATGATTCTCTGTGCCTGGCTGACCCCGTTCTTCCTCTCTCTCATGTTGGGGGCCTTGCTGGATCTCTGGGGCTGAGGGCAAACTCATCATAGTGTCCTTTATTCTATTTTGGTAGCTTTACGAGTAGTTCTGCCATTCTCAAGTTAAAAGAGGATACACAAGACCCATCTCTAAAGCTATCTTTGGTCAACAAATCTTAGTTTGAATGTCAGTAATCTAAAATTTACATCAATGAGAAGAGATAGTTCAACTGGTACTTCTTTAGCAATACTGGGAGCATTTCACTCGGATACTAATGTTCTCAGGATCTGTGTCACAGGACTGTGGGGTGCCCCTACTGAATTCATCTGGCATAAAATCTCCATGGAACCTTTTTAATGCTTGGTCCCAAGAAAGCATCAGAGAGTCGTAGCCTTGAAAATATCTGGGCTTGCTGATCCCTCTCAATACCCAAGGCTGTAGCCCATCCCAGACTGACAGCTTATTATGTTTGAACATTTTTTTAAGCTTCACTAAGAAAATAGAGACTCACTGAATTGTTTTATAAAGAGAACTGATATGCAGGGCCATAGCTTTCTAATTAAGGTAAAAAAGAACACCATTTCACGTCTTCCAGCTGATGTCCAACCTACGGGTGGCCCAACCACCTGGCAATGCACAGGCATGGGCAAACAGTAGGTACCGAATATATGCGCAGGCATTAAATATGCCCTGTTTGATTCCAAAGCAGATCCAAGGCGGCCTCAAATCATGTCATTTACGCATACTTTTTAAAGTGAGGAAATGAGGACCAAGGCAAATTTTAAGTAGAAAAGACTATGCTGCTGCTAGGGAAGAGGTCAGCATGCAGGGTTCACGCCTGAGGTTCTGTCTGGTTGGGGAGGTGCATTACAGACTCAATTCTCAGTTTACTCCAATAGCCGAAGTGGAAAATCAAACCCAGAGCACTGTATGACCCTCAGGGTCCCCAAGGACTAGCACTTGTGGGCCTTAGAATTTTCTTGGGGACTCTTAGTCCTAATGTGTGATGGTCCTGCAAAATAAGAGCTGGAGGCTCGAACTGAGTCTTATTTTCAGTAGGCAGTTCCCATTAAATTCTGTGGTCTCCAGTAGTCTGGACACCTGAATTGGGCTCCGTTTCAAACGAGCATGACAAATCAATTCATCCTCTCAGAGGTAAAGGTAAAATTCCCTTGATGTATAACTAGGCATCCTGTAGATATAGATGGTTAAGCAAAAATCAGACCAAACTGCTAATTCAACTCAAATGCAAAACTGTGTAAAATAGAATGCATCACCAAATGCACTGACAAGTTTCACCGAAGTGCTAAATGTTCATTATCGCTCATCTCTTATCGAACGATGGTACGACCCCTGGACAAAGATCTGGCACTACTGAGTCTCCTGGTAACGAATTTCCCAGTCCACATGCTGACAGATACAGTGAGCATCTGGGAATCTCAAACTGAGAGGGTGACGTGTGGGTCTGATCTAGGTGCCTGACACTTCAGCAGTCACCTGTGTTAAGGGATCTATAAATGGGCAAGGGACATTCTTTACTAGATACTTTTATCCCTTCAGTCTGTAATGTTATTTTACATTAATATTGTATTAGAAATTGTATACGCTTGTGTGACATTTTATCTTCAACGATCAGATGGACACAGCACAAAGTATGCTTCTAAGAGGGCCTTTAAAAACAATTCACTGGGTTACTATCTCTAATGCTAACTTGTCATGTATCAAATGTGAAATCACTTTGTTTTTATAAGACAAATTTAAGTCTATACAATGAAATAGTTTAAAATGGCATAATCAGAAGCGGAGTTATATAAGTAAAATATCAGAAATTAATTATACTGGAATCACCATTTCTTTTAAAGGATTATTTCCACAGGGAAATTACTTAAGTCTAATTTATTTGAAACTATGTTTGAATGGAGTACCTGTAGTTTCACAAAAATGTTGTACCATAATATATAACCATTTAAATACATGTCTCCAACCCCTAGAAATCATAAAAATACTATGAGTGAACCGATTTTAAAAGCAGTACTTTGCGAGGCTATATGCTTGTGCTAAAATGCTGTTCACGTTAAAATTCTACTTGAAACTTCTCTTCAGAGTTGCTCTCAGAGCAAATTACTATGTCACAGAAGACAAAGTGCCTTTATTTTACTGTCACTTTTTGCTTCCTCTGAACAATTGAACCCAGATAGATCACTCACCTTTTTCACCAGACTTAAGACGAGAACGACTCTGACTATTTCCTAGAGTCTGATAAACCTTTAAGAGTCAGAAGTTTACAAAGCTAAAAATATACAAAAGGATGTACTGTAAGCTCTAACATCAGTTTCGACAGAGAGGTACCAAAACTATTCTGAATGATTATATCTCTGCAGTAACTGTAGTTTCCCCAGATAACTATTTTGAAAGGAAGAACACTCACTTGGATATGTAAATCTTGGTGTGTTTAAAAATAATGTCGTTATGTTTAAAAATAATTTCATTACTTTATAGTTGGACCTTGTATGGTAGAAATAAACAAGCTTCATATGGAAAGTGCTGTCACGTGCTTTAGATACAGGTATGTTGAGACCAATCCATCCCTTAGAACTGAGGCAAACAGCGGAAGGAGATGAAGAGAATTTTAAAATAAGAAGGTCTAATACAGACACAGTTAGGTAAAGCAGAGCATCTCTTAAAAGCTAGACAATGTGATTACTGGTTAAAATATTCAATTCTATGAGGAGTTAATAGGAAACCAATTCTGCTGCTTTTGGTCAATGGTCGTACCAGAAAAAGATGAGATCTTTCTTTTTAAAGTCTGCAAGGCTTTTCTGAAGGCCATGTCTCCTAATAACCTTCATTAACTTCTGTTTGGTTGCCTAAGAGTTGTCTCATCCAAAAAAAGTTTAACACAGTCTCAGTAGAAATTGTGTTTATTTAAGTTTGTTGGAAAAACATTCCTATCATTTCAAGAATGACTAAATATTTTTCATTCACATAGTTAGCATTCCAGACTATGTTTTCCTGCCTCTGTTGATTAGATGAAAATTAGCAGGCCCGAGTCTGAACTATTAGCTTCAACTATTATCTTAGGAGAAAAATTATGAGACTCCCAGCAATAATGCCCTTTTAAGTATGGGAAGTAGTGAGCAGGACAAATAAAGAGGAACCTGTCTTCTTGCATGCCACTTCAACAGAAAAATACTTAGCAGCCAGGGCTGCTGAATGCTGTACAAAGGTAGACATTTTTCTAATTACGTGTTTCAGAAACAGCTCTGAACGATGACTTTCTAGTGTTACGTGGGATATCTAAAGACATTTTAAATTACCAGAGAAAAAACAAAACACTATGAAATTTATTTATGAAAATTTCTGATGCTTGGGTTAAAGACCTAGGTTAACACACGGTCATCTGCTATGCATCTGCTACTCCACATATAACCTTATTTGGACAAGCAAAAACACAGACTGTGTTATATTTTAACTTCCATTTATGGAACTAGTTTCCAGGACACTTAGAGTTAAAGGATGAAACAACATGCCTAAGAGTCTTTGAGATATTACGAATATTTTATTACTTTTGGCCTACTAATAATAGCATAGTATATGGCACTGAAGCAATACCACCCATAAACTGAGTTCTGATCCCTGCTATGTACCAGAATGTTAATATCATGTGACCCTGTGGCATCTTTGACTTCATTGCCTCTCGGGTCAGCCAAACTATGTTTGACTCCTTGCCACAGAAGCAGTAGCTTAATCATTTGAGATACTGTCCAGTTAGGAAGTATTATGGGCAGGGCTGGAAACATTTTTTTTCTTTTTTTTTTAAGGAATTCCCACCCAGATATGTGCCTGGTACAGACTTTTCTGGCAGCCCAATAGAAATGTCATTTGAAGGGAGGCTTGATTCAAACTATATTATCAGTATTTGTGGAAAAGAATATAATGCTCCTATGAAATTATGGTTGATGAGAAAGAGGAGAGTAAATCTGACAGACCATGGACTTCCTGCCCTATAGAAGATGGCATGCAATCTGTTGGGTGAGCTGACACTGAAGTGGCTTACTAAATCCATGTAGGTCAAGAAATGACTAACACCCTCTCTTCAACACTGTCTTGAGTAGGACCAGAATTCCCCAGGTAAGGGATCCAAGAAAGCGAGGTGGCAGGAAGAAGGATAGCTGACTGTCTGGTTCTATCACATTCCATCCTAAATCCAGAGACTTAGAAATAATCCACACACAGGAAATCTTTTAGTCCTCCACTTCAAGAGCTGGTTAAGTGCAGAATTATTAGGTCGGCCTGAAAACTCAGCTTAGTTTCAGATAACAATTCAGTAAATAACAGATTTGAAGTTTATTATAGAAAAAATTTTTTTAAAATACGAAAGTATATAGACTAATATGATGGACCTTCATATACCTACAAATAACTCTTTGATTTCCTGTCTGAGATGGGGAACATGCTTTGCTTTTGTTTTGGAGAAACAGAAATAGAGAAAAGAAACTACCCATTCACCCAACCACAAGGATGGAAACCCAAATCATAATACTGAATGTTATCTTATAACATATTACCTATATTTTACTGGTTCTTGAAAAGTGATACTCTTGGTACTGGCTCTAAAATCACCAGGGTCATCAAAACCATCAACTCATCCCAGCAAAAGATAACACGAGGTAGGACTGAAGAACACTCTGGTCACAGTGGTCACCTGGCCACAGGCCAAGACAAGACAGCAGATCAATCTTGACATCGAGACTTCTAAGTGATGATGAAATTCTTCTCTCTTGCATCAGTGTCATACATAGCCAAGCTGGCCTCATACCTGTCCACATCTCTTGCATTTTTCTTACTCAGTCATCATGGGCATGTCACATACATCTTGCAACCAAAAAGTCCCTCTCCAACACCTTATCTTATCTTTCATTATAAAACAGATTTCTTTTTAATGGGAAATGGTACTCTGTCTTTAGGGTCTCTCTGACATTAAGAATCAGCTTAGGGAGCACTTATACCTGATGTCATTAGAAAAAAAAAGGATCAAATTACTCTCAATACCTAATTGTGATGTTAAAATAAACACTGATGCCTGTATAAGTAGCTGCAAATACAATGTAGTGGCACCCGTACACTAACGAGGCACATCTTAAGAGCAGTGCATTAAATATGACAGTGAGCACCGGCCTTTGGAGGGTCTGGGGAAGCTCTGGCCTTCAGAGGATGAACGAAGAGAGAATAAACCACACTTTACAAACTAGTCTTGGAAGGCCCCTGTGGCTGCCCCTGGAAGGAGGCTGAGAGCCGGGTGTTCATCTGGAGGGTGAGCAGTCGATCTGCAGCTAATTGGTCCAACTTGCCTCTAGGTAGCTGGGCCCACTGTGTGCCCAACACTCCTTATATAAAACTCTACTTTCTGTTCTCCAAGTGCATTTTCAAACATAAGCTTTCTGTCATTATTATTATTATTTTTTTCAACTGATCAGAGGTCCAACTGGCCATCAGCATTTGAGGCCCTGGTTAAGAAACCCTACATCAGGGTCTGCTGCCCGACTTGGCCAAGGAAGAGATTTGTAAGGGGAGTCTGGCTGTGATTTCCTACTCTAGTCTCTACCTAACACACTCGCTCATCATTTATTCATTAACAATTTTTGAGCACCTACTTATATGTCAGGTGCTGTTTTAGAGATTCAAAAGAATATGGTAAATTCCTAGCTCAAGGGGATATGCAGCATCTTTGAGGCTACAGGCCAACAGGGGGTGCACTACACCATGCAAACCTTGCCCCTGCACTCTAGGGCCACACTGTTCTCCCACTCTCGTGGGGCAAGTTACATGACCTCTGAACTTTGGGTTCTGTGATGGTAACCGGGATACAGTACCTGCGCAAAAAGGGAGGCTGTAAGGATCAAATGAGCTGTTTGATGCTCTTACAGCAGTTAGGCCTGGTTCATGTCAGTATGCAAGAAATGTCCTTAAAGGCTCTAAATAAGATAATGCAAATGGTGCTAGATGCTGAGGAAGACCTAATTCTGCTGCCCTCCTTTTTGGTTTCTAGTTTTTAAGGAGAAAAGGACATAGCTTCCATCTGTCTGCTATTTCATTCATTTCCATCTTAGCTCTTTACAAGGGCCAGAAAATAAAACTAACGTGATTGATGAACATGTAGAGAAAAGCCAACAGAGCAAAATATAAGAATACAATCAGTTAAAGACTTACAGACCGGGATGGCTTATCTGTGTACCGGAATTGGGTGTTGACAATAACTTGGTAAGACTTAATCATGAGAGTACTTAAGTGCCAACTTAAAAAGCACTTAGGTACTTGTGAATCAAGTTAGCTGTCAAGTAACAGCCTACTCTTCAAGGGCCCCCAGGTTCACGTCCCTGGTCCTCCAGGAGTAACCAAGCACATTATTTTGTCACTTGGAAGGTATGTATGTTTAATAACAAAAGCCACAACAAAGTTCTTCTTCCCTGTAGGTCCTAACATACCGTATTTGGTGATGCAGTAATTTATTTAGAAAAAAAATCTAAAACCACAATCCTTGTGTGGGGTCCTTTCATATAATTTCGGGCTGACTATGCGCCTTGAGACTGTAGCCAATAGGGTGAGGGCCAAAATTTGTTATGCAATTGTGCACAGAGGAATTTATTGTATGTATAAACTGCATAAATACCAGTGTTTCTGTTTTTCTCTAAATAATTCTGGCTGATTACTTATTACACATTAACACCTTGCTTTCTTCTTATTTCATCTAATCCTTTTGCTAGTCTGAAATCACTTGAAATGCTATCTATATATGCTATTGAAAAGCTACTGAGAAAAATATTTTCAAATAGTTGCATACACTATCTTGGATCCTATTAACTAAGCAAAATGATTATTCACTTTATAAGTTTCTTGCTTTAAGCTTCTTATGATATTAATGACTTTTTAGTATCATGATCTGAGCTGTGCAGTTTTTTGATTCCACACCAAAAGGATCTTTCCATCTTTCTATTAGGTCTTAAAATGAGAGGATTATTGAAAAGCAAACAATCTTATTTGAAACTCACTGCTTAACTAAGTTAAAAACAAAAACAAGAAACACAAGATCAATTAGTTCTCTGAGAACTACACAATGGGATCTTCTGAAAGTCTCAATGAAAAGAGATAAGGGCCAGAACACAAAGGAGACAGAAAGGAACTGGGACCAGTAGAACATTAGGGCTTGAAATAAAGATGCTGAGTTCTGGCGAGGTAGAGGATGTGGCCTGGACTTGAGGCTTCAGAAGCAAATCCAGAATGAATCCCAAAGGCATCCTTCCCCTGAGGTCCCCAAAGTAGGAGGAGTGGGCTGGTGGGGGAGCACATCAAAAACACCTGGAGTAGCTGTCAAACCGCAAATGGTTTCCTCCCGTCACCCCACTCCCGTCTTTCCCAGCACAAGGCCAAAAACCAGAGATGAAGAGAGATTAATAAGGAAACTAGAAATAGGGGCATGAGTAAGCTGAGATGGCATTCGGGAGCAGGTTTAGCAGACGAAAACATAGCTAAATCCACCAGACTTTGCTTTATCCTGGCTCAGCCACATAATGGCAATTGACCTTGGAGGAAATGATCTAAATCTCTCTAAACTTTAATTTCTCTATCCCTAACACAGACTAATTAGGCTGTCGGGACAGGGTTGTTGTGAGGATTAAATGAAATCAGGTACAAGTATAAAGAAAGCACTTACCCCGCGGTACCCAAATATGAACATTCCTTGTCTCCTGGTTTAATTTAAAATGGCCTAAATATCTGAAGTTAACTCAGAGCTGTCCCTTATTTATCTTCCTGTCCAGTGCTACATTTGGATTATGGGAAGTACTTAATAAGTATTTTTATTTTTTGGAATTAATAGCTAACCCAAACTGTCAAACAGTGGAAGATGAGATACAACTCCATGAGTATGTTGCAGACACCAAACTGCAAGTGATCAAACTAGAGTTCACTTCCTACCCAAACATCTACATGATGTCAGAATAAATCAGTTTCACACATATATTTCTATTCGCCAACTGCTTGCTTCCCTTCTCTACTCACTATGATAAATATGCTAATGAATGCAAAAGACGAGTACAAAAGGATTTGCCTTCCCTCCATTTACTTTCAGAGAAAGGGCCCTATTTTTTTTTAACAAGTGTTTTCAGTCTTTCCATTTATGATCCGAGATGTGTGAAGTTAAAGGGTTAGTGCTTACTGGATCACATATTTCTGCTCTTAATTTTTCTTACATTATCAAGCACATGTATGTACTTAAATATTCCAAGCTGACAACCTGAATAAGGGTAGACAGTTTTACCTCTATCTGCTTCAGCAAGGCAGCCTTTCCTGTAAAGCTCTGTGCCCTGCCACACATATTTCTGTGCATTACTTTTTCCAGGACTAAAATGCTGCCTTTAGGGGATGGGAGGAGTGTGCATGTGAGGGGGTGGGTGATTTCCACAGAATTGGTCATCTGGAAGCTATAAAGTTTTGGAGTGTGGCAGCTGTGTTCTGTGTAGAGTTATGGTAAGGGAACTGGAGTCCTCCAGCTTACATTTTTATATGATTTTTAAGGTCTTTAATAATGCTAACCCCTCAGAGGTTAACGAAGCTTGTCAGGCACACTCCAAAGTCTGAGTTTATGAAAATTTAGGTAGAAGCAAAAGACTTTTCTTGATATAAGACTTAGTCTATTTAACTGAATTTCTGGAAAGAGCTGTCGGTTCCTTAAAAGCCATTTTAAAAAATTCTAGAAGGATCCATCTTCAATAGAGATTAATTTTTGAACCAATTTAGTTCACTATGCAAATGTGCTTCTTAATGACGAATACTCTCTATTGGATCTGTCAGTATAAATATTCGATCTCTTTTCTGTACTAACAGACATGGACAGAGGACTAAGATTAAGTGTGCAAAGAATCTTCCCAGGATGGGAGAAATGGACTGAAATAGGGGCTTGGACATTAAGACTAGCTGAGGGTGCCTCAGTCTCCTCTCCATTAAATAGACTGAGGCAGTGAATGTAGGTAACCAAGGCATAAGTAAAAGCCTGAGAGAAAGCCACAGCCATTGTGATATCAGCAGTAGAATGGATCTCAGAGTGAAGACACTAGGCAGTGAAGACTGCCTCTGAAGGTTCCAGGTTTTTTTTCTATCTGCCAGGACTCGGGCTTATGGAAGCATTACAAGTCAAACATGCTATGCTTGAATCATGGGTCTTATTCCCAGCTTTATTCACTGCACTGACCTTCAGATATCAATCAGACTTGAAGTGAATTGAATTAAAATGTATATATTCTTATAAAATATTCAGATAAGCATATCTGCAGTGGTAAAATAAAAACCACACGATTCTCGCTGTAAATGTGCAACATTTCCCCCAAAATTATGAGTTTTGGCTGTATGATAAATTTCTCTGCAACTGGTAACAGCATGAAGCAGACATCATGCCCGAGGAAATAAACAACAAACAAGAATGTACTGGTAGAAGCTTATCCAACACAAAACGTTCTCCAGGGACTCATTAGAATCTACGAGGTTTACCTTCACACACGGGGCAACACTCCCCAGGGACTTTGACGGGGTTCATGCAGCTCTGTCCACAGGCTGTTGCAACGCAGTGGGGTTCTCCGTTGATGCACTGGCAGAATGTACAGTCGTCTTCCCGCCAACGGTCTCCATGGGCGCGGATCTGGCCGTTGGCATAGCAGCCAGCAGGGTTATTAAAAGGATACACTGGATCTAAATGAAAACATGAGTTCAGAGTAAGATCGAGGGCATTCTAAATCTTATCTCTGCCTGCATCTAGAGATACTTTCCCCCAAGTTCTAGTTATCAGCAGTTCTTTTCCAGCTGTGATCAGCCGAAGCTCAGGGTTTCATGAGGTATCTCTAGGGCGACAGGGAAAAGCAGTTATCATACTGAATTTATGTCCACCCATCCTGACACTGCACACAGGACAGGGGATCTGTGGCATAAAAACCAATGTGCAGGTGTTATCGCTTTATAAAGCTGCACATGTTCAGGCATACAGCCGTGGGTTGGTAATTAGAAAACTCAGATCCATTTTAGGCTCTGACAACGTCTTCTGAGCTGTCGATTTACATGTTTAGCACACCTCAATTTTGCCACCTGTCAAATGGAAAGAATAATGCCGCCATCTAACTTAGAGTGATACTATTACTTCTAGGGCTAACAGACCTCTACCTTCTGGTGTGTGGAGGTCCAGGTGGACAACAGTGAGGAGTATATAGCAGGCTCTCACTGTGGCTTGTTCATGACAAGGCTGGTTTAGACATACCATAGGTCTCGGCTTATGCCCTGGAGGAAAGACGGTACCCCTACGCTATATTTCTCCCCATGAGCTGAGCAGTCACGCAGCAGCCAAGGTTGCGGGGCAAAAGTAGCCAAGGCTACTGTAAAATAAAATGTTTTCTGAGGCTACCGACCAGGACATAAATGCTGCATACACAGTTCCCAAACATTATTATAATGAGAGAAACTAGATCAATCGCATAAAGTCTGGTCTCGACAAGCAAGTGCTGCTGTGCTGGGAGGGAAGTCCATGCGGTGTTGAGCTGGGTCCTCTTCATTCAACAGGTAAGAGGGTGTTACAAGGAGTTCAGAGGCCAACATTTAAAATCATGCAGTCACCGCTTTTGAAGGGCAGTGAGCCACACACAGATGGAAGTGGCCAAGAGACCTGAGTTAGATGAGACTTTTTAAATTTCTTTATAAAAAAATATTACACCGCATACTTCATTTCTACTTTGAGCCTGGATCTGAATTCCAGGAAGTGAGACATAACCGGATCCAAGCCCAGACAACTCATTATGAGTATTACACAGAGGTTCATATCTATGTTTTTACACCCCTAACTGCAACAAACTGGGGGTAGCTAGGGAACGAATCAATAAGGAAGGCTAAGTTTGATGTGGTTTTTAAAAAATCCTAATGACCCTAAAAAGTGAACCCTCTTTCTCCTACATAGGCTAAAATAATTTCTAACAGGGGAAAGGACTTCACTGTCGTGAACACTTGTTCAGTGTTAGGAATGTAGTTTATATACTTCAAACATTGTCAGATCTTCCATATACTGTGGAAAATATAGCTCAAATATTGAAAAGGATTTTAGAAAAACAGAAAAAAGTACAGCACATGCCACAGGATTTTCGTGTGCAGAGATAAGGGCAGGATGAACTTCAGGCAGAAGACTGACATGCCTGACTCTAGACCGAAGATCTGTGGCGGGGTCAGGACGAGAAAGTCCACATGACCTTCCGGCAGGGGAAATGGTGTGGTGTGTACAGACCAGAGACACAGTCGGGCAGAGGGTGCTTCACTGTAAACTCAGACAAGTGACTACTTTCCTGAACTTTAGTATCCTGATCCCAAAAAGGTGTGGGTTATAGTGAATGAAACTGAGTTATTATTCTGAAATGTTTATTATTTCTGCATACCACACGTGAGAGGGCAGAGCCTGTTGAAGGAACATGGAACTATTATTAATTCTTGGAAAGAAGAGGGGAAGACAGAGAAAAACAGGCTCCTGAGAGCCTTCTGCCTAGGGCCACACCTGACACGTGGCTGGACCTTGAGCCGATGTCACCACCATGCCACATGACCCTCTCACACCATTCATTTTCAGAAGGGGAGCAGCAGGGTCCTGACCCCACCGGAAGAGGCATGGGTACCAGAGAGGAGGCAGGGCAAGCTCTCCTCTGAGCTGACTGGCTGAGACTGTCAGGGACAAGGGCTGTCTTGTCCCAGCTGGGCAATCTGAGGAGCATGGGAGGTGGATTTTAATGTCAGGGTGAATGGAATGTCCCCAGGACTTGCTGAGGAGCTGCTAGAACTGCAGGGCAGGAACAGAAAGCACCGTGGGACATCTCACGCTGACCTGTGGAAACTGGTGACCTGCTGTCTACACCAGGGCATAACTTCCCTCGGGGAAGCATTTTCACACGGTCTACCTGGCATTATTGAAGTCCTAAAAGATAGACCAGAAAGTCATTAAAAAAAAAAAGAACTCCTTCAATATTCCTCTATTTTGGGGTGAGGTTGAATTAGGTCAATTTTGATATAAAAACTCTTGAGCCATGAATATTCTTCAGTTAGCACCTGTCTTACCTTCGCACACCGGGCAGCACTCCCCTTCAGGCACGTAGTACCTCTCGCAGTTCAGCTCCCCGCACTGGGCAGTGAAGCAGATGGAAACGCCCCCTTGGCATCGGCAGAACCGACAGTTGTCCATTCGAAACATATCTCCGTCATTATACTCCACATTGTTGAATACACAGGCTGGCTTTGTTTCTGAAAGGATTTCACACAGACAAGGCATATTCAAAGTCACTTTTGAGTGATGTCCCTTTGTGTTTTTCAAAGAGCCTCCAGAAAATTCTGTCTGATAGCGGGAGTTGATAATTTGATGGGAATTTATTAAACTCGATATAATTTTTTTTTGTGCAATATTCTTATCTTCCTTACCCTGAGGAATCCAAACTCCCCTTAGCAAAGTCTATATTGACTTTCCCCTTCTCCCAATAAAGGGAGCCATTTGACCATGAAACTCACACATCTGACACTTGTTTTAAAGAGATTACATTTGTTTTGTTAAGCCATTCTTTACCCCAAATAAATGATCCTATCTTCACATTAGGCTTTGTTCTGCTTCAAAAATTTATCCAAGCCTTCTAGGAGGTGATAGCTTTCTGTTCCTCTAACATCCTCTCCTAAATTCTTTTTTCTCTCTATGAGGTTTAGTAATTTGTAATTTGAATAGTACTTGGCCTTTAAGTACATTGCTTCATGTAATCCCAATAACAAAGGTCTGACGTAGATATTATCCCAATTTGAGAAGTGAGGAGATCCTAGGTAATTTGCTCAAAGTCACATGTTTTGCAAATGACAGACACAAAAGCAGTAGCTCCTCCATTGAAACCTGGTGATCTTTCCATCGTGCTTCACAGTTATGTTCTGCTAAGAACTCAAAGCCCTGCATTTAGAATTCTCATCATGATACCAATGACTGAAAATGTGTTCCCTGCCCTGAAACACCTTCCTTAAATTCATCCCTTCTCTTTAATTTTGGTTAAAAGAACTCCTGCCAAAGATATCACAAGAAAAAGAAAACTACAGATCAATATCTCTTATGAATATAGATATAAAAATCCTCGAAAAATTAGTAGCAGACTAATTTTTTAACATATAAAAAAGATTATATACCATGACCAAGTGGGATTTACTTCAAGAATGTAAAGTTGGTTTGATATCCAAAAATCAATGTAATATGGCATATGAATAAAGGACAAAAAAACCCACATGATAATCTCAACAGACACAGAAAAATCATTTGACAGAATCCCTTTCATGATAAGAATTCGATTAACTATGAATAAAAGGAAAAATCCTCAACTTGGTAAATGGCATCTATGAAAAATTCACAGCTAACATCTTTAGTAAAAGACTGAATGCTTTCTAAGATGAGGAACAAGACAATGATATCCACTCTCACCACTGCGATTGACCATTGTACTCGACGTTCTAGCCAAGGCAATTAGGCAAGAAATAAAAAGTATCCAGGTTAGAAGCAGTAAAACTATCTCTAGTTGTAGATGACATGATCTTGTATACAAAAAACAAAACAAAAAAATTCTACGGAATCTACTAAAAAAACTATCATAACTCATAAACAAGTTCAATAAAATTTCTGGTATAACTGTAGTACAAATAAGTTGTTGAGTTATGAGAACTCTCATAACTCAACAATAAAAATAACCTGAACTGAAAAATGAGCAAACATCTGAATAGACATTTTTCCAAATAAGATACTTAACATCATTAGTTATTGGGGAATACAAATCAAAGCCACATTGAGAAACCACTTCATATGTTTAGATGGCTATAGAAAAATAAGATACAGATAACAAGTGTTGATGAAGAGGTGGAGAAATTGGAACTCTCATACATTGCTGGTGAGGATGTAAAAAGTGCAGCTCCTTTGGAAAACAGTTTGGCAATTCCTCAAAATGTGAAATACAGAATTGCCATATGATTCAGCAATTACACTGCTAGGTATATATACCCAAGAGAAACAAAAATATATACCCACATAAAAACTTGTGTACAAATGTTCATAGCAGCATTATTTACAAGACCAAAAAAAAAAAAAAAAAAAGAGAGAGAGGGAAAACAAAGAAACAACCTAAAAGTCCATCCCCTGATGCATGGATAAACAAAATGTGGTATACCCAGACTATGAAATATTTCTTGGCCATAGAAAGGAATGAAGTTCTGATACATGCTGCAACATGAATGAACTCTGAAACATTATGCTAAGTGTAAGAAGCCAGCCAGTCACAGGAGACCTATTGCATGATTCTATTTATTTGAAATGCCCATAATAGGCACATTTCAGAGAGAGAAAGTAGATTACTGGTTGCCTAGGGCTGGAGGCTTTGGGAAGAAATGGGGAGTAACTAACGAGTTTCAGAGTTTTGCAGGGAGGGGTTAATGCAAGTGTCCTGAAATTGTGATGATGATTACACAACTGTGAATATATTAAAAACACTGAATTGTATGACTTCACTTAGTAAGTTGCACAGTATATGTTTCAATAAATCTGGTAAAATCAAAATACTCCCAAGCTGAAGGAAGTTCTCTTGAACTAATGCACCCTGATTAATAAAGTGGGAAAATGTGGATTAAGATACACACTCTGTGCATGGGCTCCTCTCTCCAACATCATCTCTTAATGTGTCACCTGACTTTCACTGCGTTTTGAGTATATTTACATTTGTATGGTATCGAAGAACAATGACCTCATCTGATTTTATAATAATCCTGCAGAGAAGCCAGAACAAGTATTAATATGCATTTTTCTATAAGGAAAATGAGATTTTAAAGAGATTACATGACTTGCCTAAAATCACATAACTAGTGTGAAATGAGCTGCATGTATGTATACGCAGGTATTAAATGTGCCTGTTTGAACCTCTTCCCCCCTGCTTGTTGGATGTGATATTTCTTTTTCAGAAAATGTTATGTTAAAAAAAAAAATCACATTGTAGCTCAGAATTCATCTACATACATTTAGCCATACAAATCTGAACTGAAATTGGAAGGATCTGGGCAGTTAGATCACAAGTTCCAAAACACAGAAAATGGAGTGCTTTTACTAATCAAACTAGCACACTGTGCAGTGAGGCAAAATATGATACCCCCCAACAAAATGCTGAGCATCCATTCAAACCAAAGAAAATTTTTTATAAGCCAACCAATATTAATTGCTTAGTTGCATTAATCAACCACGTCTACCATCTGGGTGAAGCCACAAATCTTGGTGCAAGATCTGAAGTCAGGAGGGAAGATTCTAGTTATGAATAAAGCTACTCCAGGTGCACTGGTTTTTATGGTGACATGTGCAGAAGCTTCAGAGGGAGGAGTTGGGATGGATGAGAGGATTGGGCAGCTGTTTCACCAGCCAACGCACGAAGAGCAAGAGCGTGAAATTTAGAGGGATGGAGAGTCCCCAAAAACATGGCCTAGAAAACAGAATTCTTTAGGCTAAAAAATCACATAACATAATGAAATTCCTGTTTGATGTTGAGGGAAATTTATAGAGGCTCTTTAGAAAAGTGCATGATAAAAAGGCTCGTCTTTGAGAAGCAACAACCAATTACTTCTTCACCTGTCGGGGATAGATGTGACTCTCAGAACAGTGTGGGGACTATCGCTACCTCTACAAGAGGATAATTTAAATAAACGTGAAAAGGAGAAATACTACAAAGAAATAATTTATTATATAAGTTGTACTTTTCGAAGCGGTATGCATAAAAGTGTACTTTTAGTTTTTTTTTTTTTTGTCTGCACTAAAATTTATATGTTTCTAAGTTCTGGAATCTTCTCTTTGCTCTGTAATGTATTCCAGAACTCCTGAAAAAAGCCTGATAGCATAGACTGTTAATAACCTCTCCTTCCTGCCAAATTACACTGATTGGCAGATGGTGATAGGTATATAATTTCAACAAAGGAAAAAACTAAAATGTAGAACCTCACATCAGATGTAAAGAAATCTAAACAGATACAGTTCTGTTGCTTTTTCTCTTCAATCCCCCAGCGGAAAATGGCTAATATCTTGCCTCTGGTCTCATTTCACTGGAGAGGTGAGTTGAGCAGGAAGCCAAGTGGGTAGACATCAGAAGCCAAGAGAGAGAGAACTATATGACAGAAGGAAAACGTCTGAAAATTTCTCCATAAATCAACTGCAAATTGATATAATCACAAAGACAGAGTACTTGGATAAAAATCTTTTCTATGGGGGACAGGGAGAGTGTGTGTACTATAGTATACCAAGCAGATACTACTTCAGGATAAGGGGAAGGAGACAATATTTCTAAAGAACTGCAAAAGAGTATATTACTCTTAAGTAAAATTAGCTTGATAAGGCTCCAGGAATAGGAAGGGTGCTCAATAAATGCATAAGTGGAACAGTGCTTTCAAAGTACCTTATTCTCTCCATTAGTACAGAAATAGACAGCGAGTCCCTAGAAACACTACTGAGCATTATTGCTTTGCAGACAATGGATCCTCAATAGATATCTTTGTACTAATTTTCTTATTAACTTACTTCAGGTCTGAGTTTTCCAGGCCAAACTTTTACATGAAGATCAAGCTGACTTTGGCTAAGACTCTCCTGTGACTGATTCATTTTACAAGTTAGTGTCTGATGCTAGAAGAGTCAATTATCGACTATCAAATGTTCTATTTTATTTAGATTTTTGTGCATCTACATTGGACAGCTTATGATATTAAGCAACCAAATGATCATTTTTACATTCTATGTCTGAGATTTCAAACCCTAAGACCTCCAGGAATGACAGAGGTGGGCCAGTGTAAGGCATTAGGGTGTAATGGGACAAAATAGAGGACCCAGGCATCTAAAAGTAAAGGCTGTTACTCAGCTCCAGCTGACTGATGATAATGCTTTTGTTGGTGGGCTGGAGCAGACACAGAACTGTTTTTTGAAGGAGATCTGGGATTGTTCCATCACTGCTGTGAGGATCATACTTCTAGGTGATGATTTTGATGACTTCTAAGTTTATGTACTAGGAGCTCGGCCATACCATTTGTTCCTTTAGTTTCTAAACAGGATTCTCATTCAACGAACACCTCGTAAGACCTGCCTTCAGCCCTTGTCAGGGAATGCAGTCAAAAACTGTCACAATCTTGCTTACAACTCTACCACCTCTCTAAAACCAAACCAAAGCAAAGCACATAGAGAAGTAATATTTATGGAGAATGTTCTCTCCATCTATTCATCCAGCTGAGTATTTTCAAAACTCAAGAGTTCTTGAATCCTCTGTGAACATTTTTAAATCTTGTTTTAACATGTACCTTTAAAAAATAACATAAGCACACGGATCATCCTCACGGCAGCTTAGAAACTGAGCGCTGCCATGCAGTCTCTGTGTCTGCTCACAGGATTAGTTATGTTAACACTGTCCTCCAAACTGGGCTTTCTACATCTGTTCCTACACATTGGGATGTTTTCAAAATTAAGAAAGGATGCTCGAGGCATCTAGGTTCTAGCTCTGTCATCAAACTGACCTCTGAAAACTGCTTTCACCGAGTTGCATTTTAATATTTTGCTTTGCTTTTTTATTGAGAAGAATAGCCACAGGAAACCAGTTTCTGCATTGGCGGAATTAGAGAAACTGAAGACATTACCTATTGCATGATCCAGAGCACTTAGGTTTCCATATGAGAAGACTGTCCCCCTGTCCAGTGGGCTTCTTTCCTTTCAAAATAAGAATTGTGGATCTGACTCTTGCTTCCTTTTCTCCTTGATGGCCAGGAAGCTGGGAGTCTGCTTTGATGATTGCCTCCAGCGATTACACAGATACTTATGGCCTGCACATCTGTGGGCACTTTCTTTTTGCTTTTTACTTTCAAATTCTAAGTATAACTTTATGGTACTGATTCTCTTTCCCACTGATACTTTACCACTATGTTACTGTATCTGTTATTACTGTAAAATTGCCTCAAATCCTTTGTAGATAAGCAAGGCTTTATATAGATATATAGATATACACACACACATATATATGTATACACACACACACACATATACAATAAACCTCTGCTTTTTCAGGTGATGATAATATATGAGGGTGGGAAGGAAGGTGTGTGCACATGTGCATGCATGTATGTATATGTCAAAAGAACTAAAATACAGACTTTGAGACTTTGTAGGATTATGAATTTTCATTGTATTATAGTTTCTAGTCTCATCTACAACTGAATGACTAATATAGTAAAAGAGACACGATAGCAGGACAAGAAATAAAGCAAAGATCACCCAACGAGTTTATGGTAGCAAAAAAGGGCCACCACCAGAAACACGGACTGTGGTTTGTTGTCTCAACTATTTCTCACAGTAGACGGCAAGTCCTGTTCCTGAAGTCAGATCTCTAAAAAGTGAGGCTCTGAGCAGGGGCAGGCCCTGAAGGTTAATCCAATGCCACCGAGGTGGGGGTGCCGTTATTAGCTGTCCAAGTCACATCATGTTAGCGTGAGATACAGAGTTAACATCCTGATAAGGCATGATACTTGGGTTTCTACTGGAAAGAAAAAAAGGAAGGATCGATCTGCTCTTCATTACCCAGAGGACAAACAGCAAATTACATTGCTAGAGGTGGTATTTCTACAAAGGATGTGAGCTTAAAGTGTAGGGCAGTAAAAGGTGGAGGATCCCCACAAAGTAACCTTCTGTGGGCTGGTATTAAACTGCTGCCTCTAAAGGGAACTAAGATAGTATGAATCAGATGACTCACTTGCTCACTCAACAAAATCTGGATGCCCTCTGTAAGGCAGACTACATGCTAACATCCACAGACACAAGGATAGACTCCCAGTCCTCTGGCAGTTCAGATTCTAGGATGAGACAGACATGAGGGTACTTGCAGAGTGGTCAGTACTGGAAGAAATAACATCTGAGATGCTGGAAGCCCAGAGTAAGGAACGATATTTCTGTCTCAAATGGTACAAGTTAAATAATCACACAACATCACCTACAATCAATTAAGCTGCAGTGGTGCCAATAGAAAAAGGGTCTGCTTGGCCATTTCCTTATGCTTAACAGACACTACTACTGCCTGGACCACAATATGGGTGGCGGAAAGCACTGAGATTTATTTATGCACATGGAACCTTTTCTGCACTTGTGCTTGTATTTATAAGGTCTTTAACTTAAAGTCAGGAAGCTCACTTCACCTTGTCTATCTCCCTGGAATGTCCAGAGGAGTGTCTTTGGATGTGAACAGGAGGTGGGAATACAAAACAATAAGACTATTTGCCCTTGAGTCACAATTCCAAGTGCTTCACATATAAAGCCTCATTTAATTCACTGTTATTCACTCCATTTTACAGAGGTGGAAACTGAGGCCCAGGGAGACCAAGAATTGCCCAAATTACGCAGCTAGTAAGTGGAAGAACCAATTTTCAAACTGAGATCATTTGGTTCCAGTCTGTGTTCTCTCTCAACCACAAAGCTATCCAGTAAGCAAAGCAAAACAAAACAAGATGTGGTCATCACTAGATTGAAAACTAGAGGACACGATGAAACAGGACTCGACCGTAATATAACCTTTCTTGTGGGGGAGGGGAGGCTTGAGAGGGAGCAGAGAATCTTTTGAACTCTAATTTCTTATAAGTAGTAGTTACTGAGGACATTTCCGTATGTATAATTTTATTGTATTTATCCAAATCCATCTTCATTTTCCTTGTGAGTCTAGGTACTAACTAAATAATGTGCTCTACAATTACTGACAAACCACTTGCCCGAGTTTCATTCTTTGTGTTTCTTCTGAAAACCCTGAAGGAGGGGCATGTTTTAGGTTCTCCTCCCTTCTAGCCATCAGAATTCAATAAACACCCTGTCACCAAACACCAAGCCCTCTCATGAAAGGTGAAAGGGAGAGGTGGATTCTATTTGAAGGAATCTTGTGACCGGAGAATCCTTTTTCTGGCCCACAAGGTGCAAGCCGAAAGCAGGCCAATGCTAATAACGGCCAAGCACTGGTCACACATGTTCCCTCTAAGCAGGAAAATGCTAGAGGAACAGTGTCTTTTGTTTCAAATCATGGTAGCTCCAACGTGCTGTTAGTTCTGTAGATCTCATCCTGACAGCAATGGGACGAGGGGGCGAATGACAGTAGAAATATGATCAGAAGTTCCATGACCCTTTTCTTGGAATCCTAAAATCGTTATACTAGTGAAACGGCAGAATATGACGGCTACATGTAATCTGCTATTAGATTTCTAAAATTCTCTTTCTGGTAGATGGAATGATGATTCTCTAACTTCCTTTACTGCACAGTGGGATCTTAGGCAAACCTTCTTTCTGAGTGAGTTTCATCAAGTCCCTGAGTATGTTCTCTGCCTTATAAAGACAGCAACAGCTAGATTGAACCCTCCCGCCTCCTCCTCCTGCACAAATGTACACACTCTGAGAACAAGAGAAACCCCACGTACCATTAACACATTCAAAGACATCACAGCACTTTCCAGGTGTCCCATCTCCACGAGAGACTATGCGGGGAGTGGATCCCACCTCACACACGGGGAAACCACATAAGCCAGAGAGACACTCGCATCTGAAACCAAAGAAAAGGGAAGGAAAACCCCATGAATAAACAACAACATAGAAGTCGGGAGACCACGAAGTGGCTGTGCCAAACTGACTCCACTATGTGACACTATCCTGTTTATCTGGTGCCACTGGGGACGGGGGAGGGGGTTCTAGCATAATGTGTGTTCCACATAACTAAGGCTCATCTCCTTACTATACACCCAGATTTTTAACTTTAACCATTTTGACAGAAATATTCCTAAAATCATTACTTTAATTCTTACTTAAGTAGACCAGTACTGAGCATAACATTCTCTTGATGAATCAGGGCCATTTTCATATGCATATATTACTATGCTATTCCATAATTCAGTGATGCTTGCACAGGCTTCCACAGAATGAGTGCTCCTGAGTTCAGTGGCTCCATGTTGCTGCTTTGTTGCTGACTGTTAGGCATTTTTCAGAAATTTGTCTGACTCTTCTTTCAACTACTAAGTTACTAGCTTTTCAGTCTTTGTGTGTGTGTGTGTGTGTAATTGTGTCATTAATTTGTAATTGTGAATATGGAAAAAAAAAGATCCTGACTGAAGACTGAGGAGTTCTTTATAAAGGGCATGACCTGTGGCATATAAGTGAACTCTGTGAAAGCTGTTTGGAAGATGAAAGTCTTAATTTTGGGATCTTCTTAGCTACACATATGCATTTCCCTCTATATGCACAAATGAGGTAGGTATTCCATGAACTGTAAGCTAGCTCTGCTGGCTCTCACCCTTAACTTCAACTCTGCTGTGAAACCTGCCTAAACATAAAAAAATAAGAGGCGGGTAAAAATAAGAAAAGGAAAAAATGTTAACTCCCTGACGCTGATCTGTAAAAATGAAATAGGAGGCAGGAAGTAAGCAGCTCAGGGCAGCAGAGGGTCAGGATGTAAACGTAATACTAGGAAGGAACAGCCAGGCTCCTGCTCTGCAGCTCCCTTGGGGATGGAGGTGTTGTCAGAGGGTGGAGAGGATGACTAAGGGGTTAACCAGGTTGACAGGAGTGAAAGGAAGGAGTCCTAAAATGTATAGTGGGGGTCAAGATCAGGGAGAGGGTGACGGTCTCAGCAGGGAAGGGCTATTCACACATTCGTTAATTCTGTATTATCCTCCATTCCTACATAAGTGATTGTTTCGTTGGTCTATTGTTCTTTGTATCATAAATAAAATGAGCTTGTGGTCCAGGAGAACCTCAATGACCAGGCCCAGAGGTTTAATTACATTTACAGTTAACTACAGAACTAAAAAGGAAACAAATTTAAGTTAAAACTTGTACCAAAGATCATTAAAGCCACTGGGAAGGTGTGAATGACCTCCCCCAAGGACGTCCCTCCTCTCAGGCTTCCTCTATGTGTGTGTGTGTGTGGCGGGGAGGGGCGTTATATTGGATTACTGGGAGAAGAGGGTATGAGATAATTAAAGTTTTGCTGTAATGGTATTTCTGACTGTGGTTAAAAATAAATGTCTGCTTGTTTTCTGTGAGTGGAGCTGATCACCTTCTAGGACTGAGTAAATATGAACTGGGTTTTTTAGTCCCTAGTAAGGTTATCCTATAGTCTTTCATTTTTATGTGCCCACCCAATGCAGTATTAAGCACTTAATCATAACATTGTGATATTACAGTAGCAATGTACTGTTTACATTTATTACAACTGACATTCTAAGTATCAAGAGGCCATGCCCTGATCCCAATATCTGGATGTGATTACAACGAAAGCATCCTGCAAGAATAGCTGACAAACCTTTTCTTCCTCATCTTCTGAGATTCATTCACATTTTGCCCATTGATGTGTTCCAGGGAATCATTCCAATTTACACACCAAAGAGAATACATCCAACCAAAATACCCCTCTGTAGATGTTGCCCTTCGACCCTTCAGTGACCTTCAATGAACACGTATGTGCCCTTATGCACCAGGCTCTCTGTTAGGCTGTCAGAAATCACACCAACCTGAAAACCAGAACTAAGCTGCCGTAAGTCTTTTTTCCCCTTTTACATTGGATCTATTTCCCAATATTTAAATATCTCGTTTTCCTAGATACCCGCACAGACTGCCTCCAGCAAGTTGCAGAAGACCTGAAACTATACCCAACTGCTTATTAACCCGCTTGGAGAAAGAAAACCTTTTATGCCAAAGTTTTATTGCTAAAGCAGAATGACTGCATATTAAAGATCTAAAAATTCGGATGCCCTGGTTCTTGCCGGTGGGCCTCCTCCCAGCATCTGTCTCCATATCTGCATCTTCCTTGGCGAGACCTCCCTTCCTACCTGTTGCCATCTTCTCACAACTTCCCCCGAACCTGACATTAGCAGATTTTAATGACTTTTAGCACCTTAATAAAAAAGAAACATACAAAGGAACCAGAAAAGGTGAAAATCTGGGTTCACGTCAGATATCTATCAAGCAACTAGCTACGGAGTTGAAACTTTATGAAACTGCAGTTTTTTGCAGGTTGAAAATAGTCAAATTGCAGTTTCAGATAGTTCGACACAACTCATCTGAATTACCTTTTGACAGATACGTCTACACTCACTCTGTCAGGTAACAAATGAGGGATCCCTATCATCACCCTTATTTGCCAAGGAAGGTTATCATGTCTACAAATTAGGTGAGTTCACGGTAGTTTTTAGCAGTCTTTAATAAAATTATCCTAGATTCTCTGGTTTGCCAACATGGGAAGTAGGTAGCCTTCCTTTTTACAGATGAGAACAGTGAGGCACACAGCTTCAGTAACTGACCGGAAATAAAATAACATTTCCTGTCCTGTACTTTCCACTAGAAGAGAGTAGACTTTCTTCTGTTGAGTCACTAAGTTAGAAAACAACTGAAGCATGTGAACTGTATCTCATCCTTACCACCTTTTCTCTTCATTTTTATTTTTGTTTGTCTTCCCACCCCAACCGTCCTCCTAACTTTTACCCCCATGCCTGCAGAGTGAGCAAGGAAACGGAGAAAAGTGGGTTAGTGGCGGGAGCAGCAGACTAATGTGAGGAAGAGAGATGCTTACTGTTGATGTCACCACTTGCCCCTCCCTTCCGAAACCCTCCTTGCCTCAGTTTCTAGGCTATAACTTGGTCCCCACTCACCAGTCTCTCCTTCTCTCAACCCATGCCATCTCCATCCAATGGCTCAGTTCCTGTACTTCCGTGATAAAAAATCTTCAATTACTACTCACTTAACTGATCAATTTCTCAGCCTAGCATTCGACACTCTCAGGTTCATATACTGGTTTTCCAATTCTCTCTTCGAGTATTTCTCTCCATTATCCATATGCTACCGTTGTACTTTTATTCTTCAAATAAGCCTCGATTTTGCTGTCTTTGCATAGCTCGCCCTATTCCCTCCTCAACATTCCTCCTCCAGCCCTTACCTCCAGCTGTTTGTCTAAATACCATGTGCTTCTCTAGGCCAACCTCAGATAACAGCTCCTCTCTGAAACCCCAAATACCCAATGTTTCTTAAGGCCCCTTTCTCACTGTTTTGCAGTGACTTGAGCACTCATCTTGCCACAAGCTCTCTTAGTATTTATCACATATAGTCATTAAGTAAATACTTCTTAAATGAAACAGAACTAGAGATGAATAAAAAAAAAAAGCGATAGTATATGAGCCAAACAATAACGACAACAAAAATGAAGTGAGAAGGAGAGCACTGAGATTTCTATATGGTTAACTCAAAAAAAAAAAAAAAGTACCTAAGGGAGAGCTCTTTGCACGATAACTTAAAACAGAAGTACTGAGGGCTTTTAAAAATAATTTTAGAAAAAAATTAATTAAATAAAATTCACCCTTTTAAAGTCTGTAATTCAGTGGCTTTATATTCACAGGGTTGTGCAACCATCACCATACCTAATTTTAGAGCATTTTCATCACCTCGAAAAGAAGCCCTGTGCTCTTCCCATCCCCCCTCCCCGGCCCCCTGGCAACCACTAATCTATGTTTTGTCTCCATGGATTTGCCTATTCTGGACAGTGCATATAAATAGAATCATACAATATATGGGCTACGGGCTTTTTAACTTTAAACAAGAAGCAGCCTGTATTTGCAATCCTCCGGGAAAATCAAGCCTCTCATGTTATCCTCGGTATTAAGATAACGATCAATCAAGGCAGCATATTAATAAATGTTTGCATAATGTAATCACAGCTGCAGCCAGGTGGGTTGGTTAAGCTGCCTTTTTTTCTCCTGAGTAGGTAATAGATTCAGCTGCGTGGGCATCTGAGTGCCCGAGCACGATGACGAACAGCACTCAGAAAACCATCCAAGCCCCTAGAGGGCACTCCCCTCCTTAGGAGGCCCGTGCTGGCTGGTCTGTGAGTGGAAAGGCAGTGCAAACATGCTTTCCCTTCCCGTCATTTGCTTCCTGGACTCCACACACAGTCCCAGGCAGGCCAGAGTCCTGGGACAGCTTACAAGGTGCTTCAAGTCTGGCCTCTCCTTATCCTTTAGTTCCAGATTCTACTGGTTCCTCCATATGTCCCGCAGTTGAGCAGTGATGGTCATCTGCCATTCACTAAATCCACCCCACACCTTATCACTCAGTGCCAGAGCTCAGGTGTCCACTCTGCCTCAAATCCATGCCTCTCCTGCGCCCCTGGTGGATTCCACACAGCCTTAAGACCGCCCAACCCGCAAGGCCTTCTCTGATCAAAAAGCAACAGGATTAATCTTCCCTCCTCTGACCTTTAATAGTACACGAGGTACCAAACTCTTGGAGGGTACATGTTCATCCTACAATATCAAAACCCTACTGTTTCTCCAGAGGTTAACCATGCATTTTATAATTTTTATTTTTACAAATTTTAGACCAAGAGCTAAAAGGTGCAGCACTTTTCAAAATTAGTGTGTACAGGGAAAGACTATGGAATTTGTTTAGAATGCAGATTCCAGGGTGCTAACCACAAAGCTCATTTTTCTGCTAGTCTGGGGCAGGGCTCCAGAGTCTGCTTGTATAATAATCTCTCCAGGAGATTCCACTGAAGGGAATCTGGGACCCAGTTTCTGAGTAACTCTCTTCTATGGGTGCAGGGCCTCGGTCGTCAATTTAATTTGCACTTTCCATTGGAAAAAGCCAAGTATGACTAGTTTTAACATTTTAATAACAATGACGATTATTAGTATTTGCCTTCGATCATTTACAAACACTCCTTCCTGCCTGGATATGGCTGCTTAGAAGTGACAGACACGTGGGATGAAGAAATGAACAGCTTTATTTACTATCCAATACAATCATCCAGCAGAACATGTGTGACCGCTAGCAAGCTACTTAAACTCTGGGATGCTCAGTTTTTTCATCCTTAAAATGAGATGGTTGGACCATAACAAGCTTTCTTCTAACTATAAAATCTCACAATTCTATTACTGCTGTCACTGGCCCCATCACCGCCACAATCTGGTCCCGGCTCGTCCCCTCTCCTGCTTCCCAGTGGCCTGTACCATTCCTGGAGCACATCGCAACCTCATGGAGCACATCACAACCTCGTGCTCCACGCTTGCTCACTCTTCCTCCTCGCCAAGCACCTAACCTTCATGCTCACTTCAAGATGGGCCTTCTCTCTGACGTTTTCTGGTGATTTTTTTTTTCTTGGAGAAGGGAAGTATATTTATACATCTACGAGTCATTTTTTCCCTACTAAAGAAGACTAAGCAATGCAGGAGGAGAATAAGCCCAACACTGGCATCTCCATAGCACTAGGCTTGTCTTCGTAACTGTTATGGCTTCATAACTAAGTTGGAGAATCAAGAGTCTGTGTCCCCGGAATGACCAGAGGAACTGTGAAGGATGGACTAGCAGGTGTTGCTGGAAGAGACTCTAGGGAGTAGGAGTCCTCTTCGCCACCCCCATGCTATTTAGCACAGCACAGGAGCACCCATGGAATGTGCCCCTGAGGTGGGTGCCACGCAGAGAGCTGAGGGTGAACGTTATTCTAACATTCCCCTACAACAAACTCCTTCTGCAGCAGAGGAAATGCAGAAGCAGCAAACCATCATCTTCCCCAAGCAGACCCACATCCCTGCCCAAACCCTGGCGGGAAACAGTTCACTGAGGCCCTCTGCAAAGGACATCTCCCAATACTGGATTTATGCCACATCTGAACTGAGTGCTTGAGCCCTTCAAAAGAGAAGAACCATTTTCTATAAATCAAAAACTACTCTTTATGTGTGGGAGGGAGAGCTCTCCCTTTTGTCAGAAAAGAAGGATAAACGAGGAATTAAAAGGGCAAAGTATTTGTACTACTAGGATTCCACACAGTGTGTTAAGGAAATAACTGTCAGCAACAGAAATTATAATGACATATAAAACATTCCTACTCTATAAAAAGTAGCTTCAACTTTAATTAAATCTGATGCACTATCTTTCTACTAATTAAGTTTCTTAACTCTTTCCAGGCATGTATAAGTTTTAAAAAAGAGGCTGCAAATAAACATCCAGAAGGAAATAGGTTTCCCACCTGAGTGTCCAACTACCCAAACTACATGGACCCCTCCCCATGGGTGTTTCTTAGAGTCATAATTTTCCTCGTGTCTCACCATGAGACATTTACGACTTTCTAAGTCACAAACCCTCCTTCGCCCTTTCCCAAGCTAATTCCTGTACGAGCTCCTTGCATTTCTCCAGCCCAGGCCAGAAATCCTGGGAGTCAGCGCGGCACAGAGGTCGGCTCTGGGGATCCTGCGCTTCCTTCCAGCAGCCGTCGCTCCCCTGTCACAGCGGGATGTTACCTGTACACTCTCTACCTTCCCTTCAGAGACAACAGTGAAGTCATTCTGCATTTGTTGTTGTTGTTGTTACGTTTTTTTTTTTTCTTCCTTGGGCGAGAAACTGCTCCAAGATAGAAAAGGTATAATTGAGGGCAATTAGGTAAAATATTCTTTTGCATTTCCTAATATTAGGAATAATAATAAAGTTCATTGTAAGCCCTTAATAAAATGGTTATTATAGCTTTCCTTTTCCTTGCTTTCTTAAAAGGCGAATAATTATGGTTCTCTCCTCGAGGCTGGCATGTGGCTCAGGAAATTTAAGGTGCTAAGTTAAAAGACAAAGTGGTAGGAAAATGGAAGTTGCAAGCCCACACGGTTCCTATATGATCTATCAAACTGTCTTTTAGGATCATGCCCCACAGGAAGCAGGTGTGGTAAGGAGAAGCAATGGCACCGTATACACATTCACCAGCTCGATGTGACTGGCTGGGGAAGGAAGTTGGGCAAGTTGCGAAGGGACTCAATCCTGGCAGGAGGGGAACCAGAGGCACAGAAACACAGCTGGAAAGAACCCCCGGGGCCAGTGGCCCTGCTGAAAATGTGACAACTGGGACCTGGCAGGCTTTCTGAACTTTGCTCAGCTCAGCCCAACTATCCAGTAACAACCGAGTCCCAGGAATGGAAGGCTCTCGGTCAAAGATGCTGGCACTGGCTTTCAGGGTGGGCAGGATGGCCTCAGAGAATACAGAGGGGACAGGAGTGAGAGATGCACAAGGAACCAGTTTGAAAAAGTAAGCAAAAAGGGAAAACTGGCACGTTGCAGGAGTGGGTTTGGATGTGGAGAGTAAGTTTTAATAAAGCAACAGAAGGTATTCCTGTTTGAGCCAGAATTGTCAACTGCATTAGAAATGCATGCTCTGGAACATGGAATCTGCCTGTGTATGAACATGCAGTTATTTCATGCCTATTGGCTGCGTGTGCACATGCAGTAGGGCACTAAGCTGGGTGGGGCTGTGCACACACAGGGTCCTGGTCCTCAGTTTAGGGGGTTTAGTTTACGGAGGTGTCAGACATACAATCACAAATGGGAGCACAATGAGGTGAGAACTATTCTATCCCCTCCCTGGGGCCGGTGAGAAACAAAACCAATGACATTCTGACTAACCTTTGATTTGAAAACCTGAGCAAAGCCTCCACGGCCCGGGATGCTAACCCTCCTCCAGAGCCATCGCCACTGAAACAGCTGACTTTAAGCCTGTGTCCACGTGGGTCCATGTGGGCTGTCAATTCCCAGGCCTCTCATCCTTGTCATCAGTGCAAAGTGCCAGGGTCCTCTGGTTTCCTGTACTCGAGGGACTGTGCATCCCCACAGAGTCCTGCTCCGCTTCCCAGGGACTCATCCCTCCATGCCATCCTCCCTGCCTTCCTGGCCTTTCCTTTGCAGGCAAACTCAACACCTAAACATCACCACAAGGTGCACCACTCAAATCTGTTCTAATGCCTGACTGGCTCCCCCTAAAAAGTTTCCTTGTAGCCACACTCACTTATTCACCCGGGCTGGAAGGCAGGTCGACATTCTCTAAGTTGAACCCTTGCTAGCCCAGCCCTATGCTGTCGCTTTCCTCTCTTGTGCAAGCCTCTCTCTCTGCGGCTGTGATTCCTACCCATTTCTTAAAAGGGTAGAGGTTCGAAGAAAGCACTCTAACATCAGTCTTAGGCTTGGGTTCTGGCCACTTAGGAGTTATATGATCTTGGGTGAGTCATATCTCTCTGAGCCTTGACTGTACCACATGCGGATTAAATAAACAGATATATGAAAAGCACCTAGAATAGTGCCTGGAACACAGAGGCACTCAACACCTGTTAGCTATTTTACGTAATTATAATTTGGAAGGTTTCAGTGTCTATGTGGACAAAACATTTTCACCACCCTGACCTCACTTGATCTTTTGAAATTCAATGACCCTGAAGTCCAGTGACCTCTCCACTTCAGCCACTTGCTCCTAGGGCCACAGCTCTCTGAAACTTCTCAAGTCAAATGTCCTACTCGCCGATCACAATGGTTCCTCCGTCCAGTCCTCTGGTGCCGACAGTCCCACCGCACCGGCTCTTCAGCCTCATATTGTTCCCTGTTCTCCTCAGCGAGGGCCTTGTCCCGATTTTATCTCCTTAACAACGTGGCCCCAAACCCATGGTGTTCTACCTGAGCCACCGTCTTCATGATGACTTCAAACTTCCTGACCTGACGTTAAACCCAGAGATGAGAAACCTGAATGTCTCAGGAGTTGGGCAGGAACCCTGGGAGAGTACAGAAATACTAGAGACAACTCAAGAGGGTCTCGGCCCTCCGAGGGGGCTTCACTACTCCTTTCATGTGGAAACGGACAGTCAATCTTGCTATACCTTCCAAATGCTCAAGATAACAACAGATTTTTATGTGAGGCCTCCCAGTTTTTAAATGTTGACTAATTTAAAGATGGCACACACATACAAAAAGGCAAATCAAAGAAAACATGTCTTAGGGTCAAATTTGGCCCCCGAGGCTTCCAATTGCAAACTGTGATTCAAACCAGTTATGTCCTCTGTGCTCATACCCAAACTGCTGAGGGCTGCCGGGGGAAAAGCACACTCCTGGCAGTAGCTGCTTTGCATCGTCAACACTGAGGTCCCTCCTGTGACTAACAGACCTCCATTCATCCCCAAGGATCACTTTTTCCATGAGGCTTTTTCTGACTCGAGGCACAAAGACAAATAGCCGACGCTGTGTGTACACATCTATGTAGGGTGTGTGAGTGGGCACAGATTGTGAAGTGCCCACTTCACAGCATGAGGAAGTGGGGGTGGAGGGAAGGGAGTTCCAGGAAAAGGGATGAACCTACTCCAATTTATAGAGGCAAGAAAGAGTACAGTGTGTTTAGGTTGGAACAAATGGTTCAGCACACCAGGAGCATATTATGTGTTGGGATGAGGACTGGGGGGTCTTGCCGGGGAACTTGCAGGAGACATGGCTAGTGAGACAGGCCAAGGATGGGTAATAAGGGGTCCTGCCTATCACACTAAGAAGCATCTTTAACTGAAAGCAAGAGAAAACAACACATCTTAAACAAGTGATGCAGTCTTGCTAAGGGCTGTTTATCTGAGGAGAAAACCAACCGTTTCATATATTCTATTTTCTTGAATTGTAAAGATAGGTGGGATAGTGCTAATGTTTTAAGCTGCAAGACACATGAAAAGATTACAAATCAATGACTACGATAGGCTGGTATGCCCTTTCCTCTTTCTCCATCTGCTGAACTCTGACTCATTCTTAAAGACTCAGTTCAAAAGTCAAATTCGACAGTTTTCGAAATCAGAATCAGTACCTTTTTGCTCTGTGAGCTTGTTTTTTATTTTTATTTTTGCACACTTCTATTTCTAAAGCAAGCAGCACTTTAACTGGCAATGTTTACACGTCTGTCTTCCCTTTAGAGTGTAAGCTTCTTGACATCGGTGACTATGTTTTATCTATTTATTTATTTATTTATTTATTTATCTATTTATCTATTTATTTATTTATTTATTCATTTATTCATTCATTTATTTATTTATTTATTTATTTATTTCTGTATTGATTCCATTTATATAAAATTCTAGGAAATGCAAACTATACGGACAGAAATCAGATCAGTGGTTTGGGATGGGAGGAAGAGAAGGAGGGATTACAAAGAGACATGAAGTGATGGGTGTGTTTTTGTTTTTTCTTCTTCTAAAAGAAAGGGTTTATTGAGCCACATGCTAGCCAGATATAAAACCGGGTCCTGGGGCATGCAGTCTCAGCCACGAGCAGCAGGGTTAGGTGGAAAAAGCAATATGCTTGCCATCTTGGGGTTGATGGGGGCTCTTTTATACATCAAGCTGGGCGGGAGAAAAATAAAAGTTGTTTTGAAAGGATTTACACTGGCTGCAGGTAAAGGGGGCGGGAGAACGTGGTTCTGGGATCAGGGCAGAGTCCGTAAGGGAGTGTGACTAGGTTTCAGTCTCACCAGGTAGCACATGGCTGGCACATGGTAAACACTCGAATATTTGCTCTATGGGCAGACTGAAAACACTATGGGGTTTTGATGCTAGGACGTGCCATAGATGAACTATCTATAAATTTAATTAAAAGCATTTATTGAATATTTACCTGTGCTAGGCACTGATGAGAGAGATATTGTGTATCCTTGTTCTCAAAAAGTATATACTCTATTGTCGTAGGAAGATAAGAGTCTTCCTAACAGTCTTCAAGAACCCATGACCTAGCTATGGAAATCAAAGCACTCAATCATATTATCACAAGAGCTATGACACACAACTTCTTTCCTTTACAAAAGAAAAGCCAGGAAAAAAATCATTTAAAATGCATTTATCTGTGTGATACATTCACAACAGACTAACTGAGCAACAAGTCCAAAAGAAACTAGCTGTCTCCACCTCCAGGGTCTCAGTTAAGTAGTTAAAACAGTTTGCTGTGCAAACTGTATCTACACAACAAATGAAGAGAAAAATATTTTCCATGAAATTTGGGGTTGCTTTTGGCATTTCCAGAAGAGGTAGGATTTTAACATTTTAGATTTGCTTACTAGTGATGTAAATAACTTCACAAAATATTTTTGCTTAACTCTGGAGCTGTTGTTCTGTTTGCCTGTGTCATGAGGATGCTATAGCATCAATGAGAGTGAGTGGGGAAAGCCTGATGTTCAGTATTAGCTATGTGGTGGGTTCTGCTTTCCAACTTTATTGAACATTTGATGGAATTCAGTTGAGCTTCTATGTCTCAGGGAGAGTCAGAGGGCCATGTATTTAGTGTCTGGTGATGGCCAGGGCCACTCAGACCAAACTGGATGCCACTGAGTGAGAGCCTTGAGCTTTGTTTCAGGACTGAAACAAACGTAAGACTAGACACTGTTCAGGTTCATGGAGAAACACAAAAGACATAATAAGGCATGAATACAGGAAGTACAGGGCTTCCACATATGAAATGAATTGTGACAAATTAAAGTCTTTAATAGAGAGACAGTTCATCTCCAGTGGGCAAGGGCTTTACTTCTAGGAAAGCATATTTTCTTCAATCTGGGGATACATCCAATGACAACATCGAATTCCTACAATTATTTTGTTTTAAAAACATCAGAGTTTAATATAGACTCTGGCTTTTTTAGTTATGAGTTGATTTGCTCTTTTGGGCCCAAAATTACTGTGACAGAGGGCAACGGAAAAGATGTTCTTTTCTTAGTTGAGAAAGAAGGGCTTCAAATACATTTCTAAATTTTTTTCTGCATTTGTTTAAAAACAGAATGCTATCATGATAGCATACCAAGACTCAAAATGTTTTAAATTTGTACTATGCTAATACATATTTTACACAATGTATAATTTATTTATTCAAAAAGTAGCTGGATAAATTATCCCAATTAAAGGAAACCACCAAAAAGTGAATTGAATTAGAGAAATTTGTCTTCTAACAGACTAATCTTTAAAAATAAACACTAAATCTGTCATTAAGTGCCATCTTCTTTGAGATGACGTCTTGGGAACAGATGGACACGATAATTAATGACAAGGCTCTTATTTGATAATGTTCTTCTGAAAATGCGTATTCAGGGGTAATTTCCACTGGCTATTCAAGTAAGCGTCTACAAGTAACTTAATTACCTTGCACACTGTTAAAAGCATAAATACTATTTGATGATCTAAAGAACTTAACGCTGTCTCAAAGAACTAAAGAGTGCTCCCTGAGCTATGAAACCTGGCAGTTTCAAGCCACCGAGAGGAAGTTTCAGGCTTTGACATATGTGTGTAGTTGGGCTGATGAGCCTGTGTCCCTGACCTTGTGTAACCCTCCCACCCCCTAAAGTCTTCAACCAGCAGAATGATGGGCTGAGGCTCTGGAGAGTTGACTGAGGAGCTCAACCACCCAAGTGTTAAGTACATTAGCAAACAGAAAGTTAAAGGACTCCTGACACGGTCATGCCAAGACTATTACTCAGAAGTGAAAAGATTACTCAGATGTTAATGGAGTAGAGGAATAAGAAAATCCACTGACTTCTCGACAAAATGGGAACTGTATGATGCCACGATTTGAAACTATAGGTAAATAGGGAGGGATGTGAAAAATGATCATCACTTATGGTTTGTGTGTGTGCTTTTTGAGGTCCTTGATTTCTTAGTTTAGATTTAAAGGTGGAATATTACATTATAGCTTTTTCTTAAGTCAGTTTTCATTGTTTGGTGGAAAGCCAGTCTACTAATTGATTCTTTTCTTGAAGGCAGATTACTCTGAGTGTGTGCCCTTCTTATCACCTTCCAAAGGTCTGGAACTTTCTGAAACTGGCAGTGGTGATATTTGTAAGGCATTGAGTTTCTTCAAGGGTGGGCCATACCTTATTCATCACCATATCCCACACCAAGCCCAGTGTTCTCTATCTTTCATGAGGTCCCTCATAGGGATTTGCCATTTAACAGAATTTTTAGATCTCCTCCTTGTTTTTACTCACTGCAGCTTTGTGGTTACATTAATTTTTATTTAACTCCAGCACTTCAGAAGGGAAGGGATGATCTGCCAAAGATTCCATTCTACTGGCCTCATCTTGTGTGAGTCGATTTCAGGCTGTGAATTCTGGAACCCCAGAAAGATCCTTTTCTAAATATCTACATCTATTCACACAAAACAAGTGTGCTAGCAATCTGCTAAGATTCTGTTATCATAGTACAATATATCACCAACAAGATGAATTTTCTTGAGAGCCCAAAGAAGCCAGGATTGAGAAATGGGAACTAATCATCCTGGATTTTCAACCTGAAACAGTAGAGTAGAATATCTAGATATTACAGTGAAAGTAAAGGAAATTCATGGTCATGGTCTCTGTATCTGACACATCTCAGAGACAACAGGGTTGAAATCCTTCCTTTTATCTTATTTCCCTTCCTGGATTACAGAGTTTGGAGCTGTTATGATATGACAGGGTATGAATTGGAAATTGTCTTCTAAGGTCAATATCTGATGAGAGAGAAATAAAACTGAGGATCAAACCAAAAAATGGAACTTAATTCAGTAGATCACTTTAAGAGGCATAGAAAGAGATGGTCCAAAGTTAGAAACAGAGAATTTAAAACTCTTCCGTGAATATAATGCAGGGGTGGTGGTGGTGCGTGTGTGTTTAAGTTAGTGTGAGATACAGGAAAATACAGTAAGAATATGGAGGAGCTGGATAAAGAAGAGTCAAAGACAAAGACCAAGAACCTTAGGGAAAGTAATGTAGCAATAGCTGGGAGAAACAAATATACTGTGGGCCCAGGAGGCAGCAAGCACAGCATGTAGTTCATGCCAATGAATGTGAAGAGATATGAGGATGCTGCAGACATCAGCCTCCCCTGAACACATCCACCAAGGCTGGCTGACAGGCACGGAGAGCCATGTTCTATGAGAAAGCAGTTTCTAAGAATAAAGCCTTATCTTATGGATTCAGCCTTTGGCCAGATAGTTTCTCCTCCTGCTATATAAGGTACTAACTATTTATAGATGTAAAAAATATGTAACTGCAATATTCAACCAGCCATTGAACAGGCAATGTATTTTACTGAATAATCACCCAGCTTTCACAATTCAATCAACGATGATTACCCTGGTTTAAATCATTAGTTTACTAATTTGTCTATTTCACTGTTCATTTCCTAAGTTTTGGAGAGAATGAAAAAAATAAGGAACCATAGTTCTTTTATGACTTCCTTTGGACTTTCTCCCTTTCCTATCACTATGCAAACCATATATTTCCCCCATTATATTCTGAGTTCTGGAATTTTCTAAAATTTTCCTTCTCCTTTCTTTCCCAGGAGTCTCCTGCAGCAGCAGCTTGGCTTCCTTCCCCTCCAAAGAGTTTGCGAAAGGCAAAGAATTTAAAACTAGAAATTACTTTTGAGATCATTAAATCCCTCCTCCCTTCTCTCTCAGAAAAGAAAATGGATTCGGATGAAGTGAGAGGTTTGTCCAAATTCATGTAGAAATGGGCCTAGATTCTAGCACTCAACATCATCCAAGTAACATGCTCTCTCTGTGCAGTATCAGGTGATGGATGGAGGATTATTCTTTAGCTGCTAAACAGTTTACTCACATGTGCTTCGCTCACAGGCTACAACAATGAAAGAAAGTGTAGGACATGGAAGGTCAGGTCTCCTGAGTGGAGGGGCCAGGGAGGGGCTGGCAGGGAGTAAGCTCAGGGACACAGGGGCACAGTGCTGCCTTGTGTGGTTTATAGTCACATAGCACAGCCTGGCTCTGCCACTCACTAGGCAGGAGCCTTCTGGCTCATGATGCTCCATCTCTGAAATAGGGGAGCTATACGACCTGCTTCCTGGGGGTGGAGGAGTAAGGGGGAGCACTAAAATTCAGGCTCATCTACATTTCCGGTGGAATTATACCTAGAATCTAATGAGCTTAAGATATCCTGTAAATGTTTTGATGAAAACCAAAGTCATATATTAGTCAACATTTTAGCTCACCAACAATCTAAAATTTTTAATTTTTTTGGACTAAGGAGAAAAAATTTAAAGTATTTCTAAATCTTGATTTAAAAATACAGGCATATTTTTGTATTGTGTCTCAGAAAGCAAGGGATATGAATGTTCCGGATACAGGTTTTCAAAGAGAACCAGACCCTAGCCAGAGAGAGGCTGGAGCCAGGAGGGAGCCTGGGGACTGGGCTTGCTGTACTGTGCACAACCCAGGAGAAACCCTATTTTAAGTTTCTGAACATTATAAACAATGACTGATTTCCCCCACAAAATAATCAGATTGGGTTTTTCTCAATAACTTTTAAGGAATGCATATTTATAACAGAAACTGATAACAGGACATTAGAGAACAAAAAGTTTGAGACAAATCTCATTAAAATAAATTTAGAATGGGTGACTGTCAGTAACATATTACATTCATTCATCTTCTTAATGAAAATATAAAAATAGTTATGTATCAAATCAAAAGGCATAGGGTACAGAAAAACTCATTTGACTTACAGCGAAAGTGAATAAAATAGCAGTATTACTGTCTGGATTTTTGACTAGTTAATGCCTACCCTGTAAGTCTATATTTAAAAAGACTGGTGAAAAATTAGAGAGGCAAAAGGAAGACTCTGTAAAATTAGGCACATACAGTGGAGACAGCAAAGAGCAGTGGAGAGAGAAAAAATGTGACTCTAGGAGTTGTCTTCTTGAGAAACAGCTCAGTTGGGCTGAGGTCTGGGCTGGCTGACACGGGAGAACACAGAAGGCACAGATGTATAGCCCAGGCTGGGTCTACCTTCCAGCCACATCTGGTGGGTCCAAATTTCTCAGACAACCACGATCTAATCAAGCATTATAGAGGAGAATTTCTATGTAACATCTTGAAAGGTTGTTTTGTGTGTGTTTGTTTTTAAAACTGACCTGGTTTTATCAGGCAGATCTCGTGGTATCCCAGAATGGGATTCCCTGTTGTATGATGGGAGAAAACCTAGTTTAATTAGGTAGTCACAACATTCTTTATGGAGAGGAGTTAAAAATAATGAGGTGGTACTGAGAGGTTCCTAAGTCATGTGTCTACTTGCAGGTGAGCTGCTGGCTGGTAAGTGGAGAGAGAAGCGGGAAGGGAGCTGCTGAAGTGGAAGGGGGCTGATGACCAGGTTGCCTAAATTACACTGGAGACCAGCGCCCTTGGGCCAGAAGGACATTAGTCTCTGGACAAAGGTCACCTGAGCTGTAGCACTCCACCAACTTTCTACAGTCAGAAGACAAAATCTAAAGGGCACCTATTTGAATAAATATATGTTATGGTGAATTTAAAAATGGCCCGGAATTCTTTGCAGCTTCTCCCACCGAGAGATGGAGTTTACCGCCCCACTTTTTAAAGCAGGTTTAACCTGGTGATTTGCTTTGACCAACAGGATGTGGGGGAAGGGATGTTGTGTGATGCCTTCCATGTCTTGGGCTCTTAAGGGTTTGCTACTTCCTCTCTTGCCTCTGCCATCATGTAAAGAAGCTCAGGATGAAAGACTCTAAGGGGTGAGAGGCCCTTCCAGCCATCCCAGCTGAGTTCCCAGACATGTGAGTGACATCACCTTAGACTATCCAGCCCCAGACAACCTGCCAGCTGACTATAGAAGAACCACCCACTTAATACAGAGTCATGAAAAATAATTAATCTTTGTTTTATTTGTTTTAAACTACTACATTTGGGGGTGGCTTCTTACACAGCACTTAGTAATTGAAACATATGTATGTTGTTTATATATGTATATAGTGCATATTAATATGTACTACACTGATATAAATATGTTGGTGAGATCTAAATTCATATTCACTGATGTATTTCCTGGACTTAAAACAATAAAACATTGTTATCAAATGTACTGCAGTGGAGAGCATAGGCTTTTGAATCAAAGAACTGGGTTCAAGACTTGGACCTGCACCAGAGAACATCTGTGATTTTGCATAAGTCATTTATTCTCTCAGTCTCTGTTTTCATATCTGTAAATTCCTCATGGTGTAAGATGATGGTAAAATTAGAACAAAAGTGAATGCTTTGTAAATAGCAGTGCACATTACACAGTTAAGTTGTCATTGTTACTGTTGTTTACATGTTGTTTCTTAAACTTTTCTTTTTCTTTTTCCACAAAGACTTTGTTAGGATCAAGGTATCTACCAAAAGTCTCTGTGCTATAGGTTTCCTTCTGCATGGAGGTGTCTGTATGCACACACGCATGCAGTACAGAGGGCCTTCCAAAGGCCAGAAGGTGCCAGGGACAGTCCTGTTTTTACTCTCTGTCATTATGTAGTCCTTAGGCCCAGTGTAAGGTGCAGAGCCACTCTCACTCTCTTTCATTGTCTCCTGAAAGGTATGATGAGCTGCCACGTAGCGCCCATAATATTCCAGTGCCACGAGAAGGGAAAAGGATGACAAGAATTGGCAGGGTGCCTGGAGGCCTAGACCCAGCTGAGGGAAGGAAGAATTAAAAATGGTTAAAAGTTAATTATCTCACACATAGAATGATGTCTAAAAAGGATGAAGTTCAGGAGGAAAGATAATAAAAGAGAGAAAATGAAGGATGGGCCATTAAGAAAAAGCAGAGATGCAGCAAAGGGGGAAGGAATAACTCATACTGAGAAAGGGCAGAGGGATTTCAGAAAACTAGTACTTGTCAGGGACAGAAATGGGAAGAGATATCCATGCGTGAAAAGAACATCTGGAGGGGAGTGTCTGTCTCTTGTAAAGGCTCATGTTTGATGAGTGAATAAATGAATGAATGAACTGCAAACAGACAATTCAAAAGAGAATTCACAAGTTGAGAAAGAAGTCACCCAAAAATAGGGCAGTAAGTAGCCAGAATGGGTGTAATAGTCTCACTGGGATGGCAATTACATTTGGGTAGGCACGAAGGAGGAAGAAATTTACCCGTGAAGATGAAGGGGTGGTGGGGGAAAGGTCCACAGACTCCTTTTCTAGTCTGTGGAAGGTACAATAGATCCTTAGAAAAAAGAGGTTGTTACTTTTACCAAAGGTAAATCTCTTCTGCTAAAGTTTAAGATGTTTCACCTTACTCTGTCCTATCTACAGGAGACTTTTCCCCCTGAATTCTCCACATAATCAGTCTTGATCTCAGATGGCTCGAAGTTCTTAACAACGCTCTTTCTAAATATGCTGGTGAAGATCAAATAATCTTAACAGGACTTTAAATGTTCTAAAATGCTCTTTTTCTTTTTTTTATACCTAAACATCATGCTCCTAAAGAGCAAACCATTCACACAGATCACACACAAGAATAAAGTTATGTCATGTTTTCTCTTAAAATGCTACCATTACTATAACATATTAAGTGCTCTGCTTTTTATTTACATTTTTTGGGTTTTTGTTCCCTTGACAAAGTATACAAACTGTGACTTGTCTATCATCCTTCTTAATAAGTGGGAACCTACTTAATATGCTAAACTAGGTTAAGCCACAGTCTGAACATACTTTGTGCTTACCATTCAGTATTAATGCACACAGAGAAATAGAAGACACAATTCCTGACCTCTACAAACAACCCTTAGTTGGTAAGATAAGACTTAATGTATATAACAGTTAAATAACAATGCAAGGATGTATGTGATTAATTGGCAATATGGAAAGGGATACTTTTAGAGTTCCTAGGGAGTCAGACGTGTATCGGTTGAAGCCTGACAACCTTGTGCATAAAGTGGAATTTAATTGGAGTTTTACAGGATGAACAATATTACAAAAGGTGGAAGGGAGAGATAAAGGCATCTCGTGCTTTGAGAGGTGAGCTTGGTGCTTGGAACAGACAGTTTCTGAAGTATTGAGAGCAGGGCCATAAAGAAGCGGTTGGTTAAAAACTGAAAGAGTTTAAAGTGAGACAAGGAATAATATTACCACTCCACGGCAAGAAGATAATTTTTCTCTTCTTCAACATATCAATCATCACAGCTGAGTGGGCCTGTTTGTTTGTTCATTCATTCATTCATTCATCAATAAATATAGGTTGATATATTACATCAAATCCTATTCTAGGTACTAGAGACTACAAAATACTCTCTTCCCTTGAGAATCACACAGAGTAAGATATAGACTGACAAAAAAAAAAAAGCAATGATTTCAATGTATTATTAAAAGTGCTGTGATAGAGAATTAAATCATGGGAATTAAATCACAAGGACCAGAAGAGCGCCACCTAAGTCATCCTTAGGGACTGAAGACTGAAAAGGCTTCCAAGAGAAGAAAATGTAGTCCTGAAAGAGGAGTCAAAGTGGTAGAAGGATCAATTGCCAGGGCCAGGAAAGAGCATGGGGAGGGGGCCTTGTTCAGGTGGGAACACAGGATGTGTGCTGGAGAAGGGGCAGGGCGCGAGCAGGGGTCACCGACTACCTAAAAGACAGGAAACTAAAGAGCTGTGAGAACTTAATCCTTCCCTGCAAATAATTTACAGTGGGATTTTGAATGACTTCCTTCTCCATGTTTTTAATTTCTTCATTACAGGGACCTTTAAACTGACTGTTCTTCAGTTCTGAATGCCAAAGTCGAAATTATGTCAATACAATAACAACCATCCTAAGGTTTATGTTTATAAGACTCACAGAAGCTTTGAGATAAAACGGAAGACATCTAGCTGAAGCTCCTTTCCAATGTAACATTTCTTCTAAGCACTCCTGGCAGGTGGCCAACCAGACGGAAAGAAATCTCTCCAGCTCCAGGGAGCTCAGTCTATCTCAGGAAGCAGCCCAATTCATTACTGTACATCATTAGTTGTGAGAATTTTTTTTTTCTTAAATTGAGATTAAATATGTCTTCCTGTAGCTTCTACCCATTTTGACCCCCTAGAGAGACTAAAAAAAAAAAATAGCCTACCGTGCCTCCTACATGCAGATGGTACGATATTATATTTATAATAGTGAACTGAGTATTGTCTCTTTTCCTCACTAAAGGACCTGTTAATTAACGACTGACTTAGTTTTAATTAATCAGGTTCCCTAAGATAATGTGCCACCTTCCTTTTCATAAAGACCTTGAAGGGACATCTGTTACTGTTAGTAATGCTCCATTCTCTTCCTTTAGTGATTGGTAATACCATATGTGTGAACAATAATTCACCTCTTTCCAAGCATCTTCGCATAAATTATCATCACGTCATCAGCTGCGCCACTGTTACTACGTTATCTTCACAAAAATCTTTGTATTTGTTTTATAATACAGTACAAAAAACAGTGCAAGTCATGTAAAATAGGTCTGAGAGAATCCTAGGGTTTCTGACAGAACAAAGGTTAGGAGATGTCAAAGAACTAATGTATTTTAAGAAGAGAAAGAAGAAAAAATTATCGGAACACTCTCTGGATGTCTACTCCAATTATGGACAAATACCTGATACCTACCCCAACTAAGGACCCATATATATTCCTATCTTATCAAATCATTTTAATAATCACAACTGCTCATGCAACAAACACAGATATTAAGTGCCTGGAACAGAAAATAAAGGAGATTGAATGAAACAAGGCACCATTTTAATTCTGGCTTTTAAAGGCAGAGCAAAAGTTGAAAGAAATGAGATGACTTAGGCCTGGGAAAGATGGAGGCGAGGTTATGTCAGGAAAGAGGAGAGAGCATCTCAGCAGGAGAAAGAGAAGGTAAACCCCATTTTTCTAAGCATGGTCTTCCCAAAAGCCAAGCATGAGGGCCAGCTCTATGTGGGTGCTATGTAGACTCTCAAGGACAGGACCTGGAGAGCCTCACATTCTGGAGTGAGCCTGGTCCTGTAGGGCTAAGTGGACGTCCTGCTACTGTGACTAAAATGACAGCAAACTTTTCCCCCATCAAGCCAAAGAGAGATGTGTTTGTCACTCCAGAAAGCATTATAAAAAATTTAGATTCCTCTTTGCCTCATCAAGTAGTGGGTCTGGGTAGATGTGATTGCAAATGTCAAGGATTCCTGGGAGTAATCTATGATGCATGCACAGGGCTTCATCCCATTGGGCATGATGGTTAAGCACCTATAAGATTCACTGCAGAGGATCCAATGACACACCCACTGTGGATGGATACAGGTCGCCTCCCTGGCTACATACTGAGGGTCATGTTTGCCTGGATAGCCCTTGGCCTGCAAAAGTGCACAGCACCCCAACATGAAGAATCTGTAAGGATTGGTGACTTAACCTGATGACACCTGGCTTGGACCTGAGGAACCACACATGTAAATACCAAGTCATAGTAACAGCTCAGTGATTTTTCCCTAATACTTGGGGAAAACGAACTGCATGCTTGAAACTGTGCCTTCCATGATGCTAACACACAAGACAGGAGGAAACTTGATAAACCAATGACAAACCAACCTTGTTGGCAGAGTGCAGCAACCATCCGCCGTGAGTCTGACTTGAGTTTCGTAGCTATCCAGGGGGCACACGGCCTGCTGAACGGAGGGGCACTCCACAGTGCTGCAGTCCACGCTGAACACTGGAAGGGGCAGACAGAGGCACTATTTACTGTGACATTTACTGGCATTTTGAATCCCAAAAAGAAACACTGGCTCTTGACAGATTTTTGTAGTGTCCTTGCTTCCCAGAAACCCTGTCTTTGCACTGGCATTTCTATTTCACTCAACATTGGAGAACTGTAATATTTTCTAGGTCTTCTGTGCAAGGGAAGCAGGGGACAAGACATTTAAGAGTTAAGATGAAGACGCGGAGAGACAGAGAGAGAGTTAAACCAATGGGGGTTATGTGGGCAGATGGTGGTAGTCAGCAAGAGGCATTTCTGGTAGAATTGTTCAAGAGATGGGCAAGGGATCATTTTGCTTGAAGCATTATCTAGCAGTTAAAAAAAAAAAATCTGACTGACGATTAGAAATTTGCAAAGAGGAAATCACTAGAGTCCAGACCTGTTCACAGACCACATTAGAAATGCTGCCATAAGAACAAGGATGTTAGAAATAATTTAAAGCAAGAAAGAGCTGGGACACAACGAGGAATCGAATGTGGCAGAGAAGGTGAGTCAATAGTCAAAGACGACGTAGCACATGCTATCGAGCTAATGGGTGGATGGCGGGGAAAAACTGGGGCTGAGTATTTTGTTATGACACATCTTGCATTTTGATGCACATGTGTACCTAAAAATAACTTTCTGTGTTATGTATGATGATTGTTTCTAAATGCAACTTTAAAGTGACAGATATATCTGCAAATGAGGGCTACGACCTCCTCTGGGGGAATGAAGCAGGCAGACATAGTACCATAAATTTTAACCCCGCCTCCCCCATTAAGCATACTTTGAAGGGGGGAAAAAAAAAAGAAGACGAAGAAAAGAGAAAAAGCCATGGTCCTTCTCTGCAGACGCTTCTGTACCGGTGGATCATCGCTCTGGGTCTCTGACTAGAAGGCCAGAAGTCAGGCTGCCAGTAGCCCAAAGCGGCAGGCTCGCAGTGTGCTGATGACAACGCTCATCTTCACGTGGAAGGAGGGGCCGGGCTAGCTGCAGAAGGCCTGCTACCCTCTGATGCAAAGGAGCGAGGTTGCTGAGACAAAGCTCGTGCATACCTGGTTTGCACTCATAGAGGTCACAACACTCTCCCGGCTTCCCTGAGGCTTTTGACACTAGTATGTTCAGGTATCCCGGCTGGCAGACTTTGCGCAGACAGCCCGCGGGGTCGCACACACAGCGGCTGGGTAAGGGGCAGCACTCCCCGGGAGGAGCGTAGCCCTCGATCAGAACGGAATCTTCAGGACAACGCGGAGAAAACTGGACTTCGCAGCGGGCCTTGGAGCAATCTGGCTTCTCTTCTAAATGGGAGAGAAAGAATTTAACACACGCCCAAGGGCAGTGTGGGGCACTTTCATCAGAAGCACAGGCAGCCCCCAAGGATCTGTTTACTAACCAAAGAGGAGGGGAGAGGAAGAAGTCTGGTGAAAACCCTCAAACTCGGTGTAGCCGACCATGACAATCTCTCCTGAGACCTGCTCACGACACCAGAACGTGAGGCGGGAGTTGATCTTTTTCTCCACCTTCCCACTCACTTGTGCTGGACAATGTCCAGCACATGGACCAAAATGAAGAAAGGCAAAGGGAAGATGCCAATCTGACCTGGAGAATCTGAAAAATGGACTCAATCACTGACTACATCAGAGAGCTTTGCATTTAAAAGGAGTTTTAAGGGCTGTTCTTCGAAAACAGTGCATGTTTAAACTCCATGACAGACCTGCAAATAAATCGCAATTACTGCAGGGACTGGAGACAAGGCGCACAATAATCAACGTGGAAATTGCTCAACCCCCAAGCTCTGAATTTTGAGATGAACTTAGTAAGATTATATGATTCTATGATGCGAAATCCTAGCAAGATGGATAATGAGCCAAATTCCCATGTAATTTCCCTAAATGACATCTGGTGTTTCTGTCTCTAGGAGAGATCCATCAAAGGTCTCTCATTCTCCTTTCTCCAGTATTATGTATTAATCTATTGCTGAACATCAATTTAAAAAATACATCAAGCAAAGCCCTAGCTTCCGAAACCCTCGGTCTCTTGACTTAAGCTTTTAAGAAACCTACACCAACATTAGGTCCTCAAGGAAAAGACTGAAATAAACCTAAAGTACATCATTATAGCCCTGTGACCTTTGTGAGGGAAGGGAGAAAGAGTTTGGAAAATGTTGGGTCAAAATGGTGCTGTGTAGTATTGACGTACGTTATCATAAGCTCTCTATTTTCTAAAGTAAAACCCACACAGGGTTAGACCCAAGAGGTCACCTAGTTTCGTCTTCTCAACTAAAAATTATAGTCCATTTTGTAGATAAAGAACCTGAGGGCCGAGTTCCAGTGACCTGTCCAAGGTCTGCGGTAAAAATAAAGCAAGAATCTAGTCGTTTCCGGTTCACTTAGCTCTTTATACTACAAAGTACATCTATTTCCAAAACCAAGTACTTCTCAGGTCATTTTCTACCTTAATTGCTATATATCTCATTTCATTGTCCCTCTTCCTTGTCTAACTGCTCCTTGTCTAATCGAAACATAGCATAGGGGAGCCTTCATATCCATAGTTCTAGTAAAGTCATTCACAAATACTTACCAAGTGCCTACTGTTCCAGCAGCTTGGGATACACCATAAAGAGAAAAAACAAAGATCTCTAATCTCAAAAAGTTTACAATATAGTGGAGGGTGACAGAAAATAAATAATAAGCATTATAAATAAGCAAACTACATGGGTAGTAGAGGGTGATAAGTACTATAGGGGAAAAATGGAACAGAGCAAGGGGGAATGAGAGTACAGGGAGGCAGTTACAATTTGGTCAGAACAGGCAACACTGAGAAGCTGATGTCTGAACAAAGACTTGAAGGGGTGGTGGGGTGGGCCGTGGAGATGTCTGGGAAAAGGGCATCCCAGCAGAGGGAACGCTAATGAACCCCTGCATGTCCATATATCCTACTTTTCCATACTATAACCCCAAGGAACTGCCTCGAGAAGAAAACATAAGTAAAGAGGAATTCCACTCTGGGATCCCTGTCAGGGTAGGCAGAACAAAGCAATGAGCTAAGGAGGACAAAGTCAATCTTGAGTGTATGGGCACTGACTGAGATGGAGTTTGTAAACTGTATTCAGTCAGTTTATCTGACTAACACAAACACATGGGCTCATAATTAGTAAGAGCTCTGTGACTTTAATTGCAAATAGCACTTAATTCCTACGCTTGCTAATGGGCTGTAACTAACTTATTCTGTATCACATTCTATTACATTCTTATTGTGCAAAATATTTGGTATGTATAATGAGACTTTTCAAACATATGCTTCAATAAAACACATTTCATTAAAACCCAATATATTAGACCTTTCTATTCTGTTCTTTATGTTTAACAGTCCCAACATTGTCATCTATTAACGTGTGTTTTGCAGTTCAAGCCTTTAGAGATTTATTTACTTCTTAGGAAGTGCCTTTGTAATAAAAGTGCGATAAGGTAGGCTGCCGTAGACACTGAACCACTGTCAGAAAACGTTTAAGCCATTTCCCCTTTGCCAGGAGAGAACTTGCCATCAGCACCTGTGGCTGTAGCATTTATCCCGAGGTAACTCACGGATTACAGTCCTAATCTTACTCCCAAAGTTGGCCACGAAATAGTTCGCTTTTATTATTATTTTCGCATCATTCAACTGTCTTTGGAAACAAATGACATCGCTGTATTCTGTGGTATTTCCATTTACAGAATATAGTGATTCTTGATCACTGAAAATGTCAAATCCTAGAAAATGCAGCATTCCTACGCATGATGTTAAGAATGTTGAAAACGAGTTAAATCTTATTCTAAATGATTTTTCAACTTTTCTCAAGATGATAGCATCGAGTTTCTCTTTAATTTACTAATGTAATCAATTAGTAGATTTTAGACTATCTTTGTTTTCTTAGAATAAATCCTGATTTGAAAGATCCAGCTGGATCTTTTTTGACTTTGTAACATTTAAGATCTTTAAATTTATAAGCTTATGGTAGCTCTTGCCTTTGTGTGTGTCAATGTAGTCTCATTCAGTCTTAGTTTCAGATTTACACTTTTTCAATAAGCTGTTTCACATTCTACCTCTTTCTCTGCTGTAAAACAGTTTAAATAAAACAGGAATTACCTATTCTTTGATGTTTACATACAACCCACTTGTAAAACTATCTGTACTTGGCATTTTTTTTAAAGAGGGAAGGAGAGATTTCTTTGGTTATTAGATTATTCAGGTGTTCTACCTTTTTTAGAGCCATCTGTATTAACATTTAAGTAGATCTAATTCATCTAGATTTTCAAATGCATTTCAGGCTTTATTGACTAAGCTTTCTTTTTTGTAGTTTTTATGTTCATCAATTAAGTTTTTAATTTTTGTTTAATTATTTTATTGTTCTTTTCTCTAGTGTTTTAAGATTAATGCTTCATTTACTTCTATTTTATTTTCCTACAAAGGCTAATCATCTTAATTATGATTTTAATACTTTAGCCAAATATTGTTTCGGTTACATTCTAATTCTGGATATGCATTACTCTCGGTGTAACTCATTTCTAGTTGAATCTAAATTCAACACTGATTTTCTCTTTGAAGACTTTTTAAAAGAATGCTATTCAGTTTCTGCACAGGTAGGTTTTTTTGGCTTTTTAAAAAAATTTTAATTTATAGTTTCATTGTCTTGATGCTAGAGAATGTAGGCTATACAATTTTCTACTTTTGTTAATTTTTTTGAGTTTTTTATGTGGTTTTTTTTTTTTTTGGCATGAGTGTGTCTAAATGTGGCCTATGGCCAACTTTAAAATACATACATATTTGAAAAGAACATGTGTTCTGTTTATTGAATACGAACTTATAGATCTATTAAGTCAAACTTTTCAATTATGTCAGATCACTTGTATCTTACATTTTTAACCTTATTTCCAAGAAGGATCTATAAAAATTTCCCACCATGAACCAGTTAACTTTTCCTTGTTATTTCTAACTGTTTTTGCTTTAAATTTTCAAGGCTGTGTTATTAACTTCATGACTAGCAGGTATCAGAGTCAAGCCTGTTATATTGACTTGGCAAACTGTAAAATAATGCTTTCGAAGAATTTAGATTCCTAAGATCTATATTTTTCTTTTACTTTCGTAATTGTTAACTTTCGTAGCTTTCTCCTTCTCCTCTCAATCCTTTATTCACCTTTCAATAGATGATCCAGAACCCTTCCTTACTCACTCAGCATCCTTCCCTGCCCCCAACCAGTCAGCAGCCTGTCATTTAAAACCAAATGGTTACCATAGCATCAAGAATTGTTTTTCTGATACCTTCTTTCTCAGCCTGTTTCTAAATAAGTCGTCTAGTAGATTTCATTTAGTCATCTATGTCTCTATTCTATTTTTCTTCCATGGAGAAAATGAGGAGAAAGCTACAGCCACGCCATGTATTTTTCATGATTTCGAAGGTTTTTCTCACATTATTTCTGAAGTTTTAATTTTATCCATTTGAAAAGAAGCCTCTGTTGACTCCCTACGGTGTCTAACAAATCTATATATAATACTTCAGTTAATTAACAAGCTTTTCAGTCTGGTTGCCTTGGAAACATTTCGCAAACGGAATCTTAAAGAAATCAACAAAAACTGTCCCAGGTATAGGCATCCCTTGCAACGTAGGTAAAAAAAAAAAAGCCAGTTTCGTTATTTTAATAATCTTCCTACAAGAGGTTAGCCCTTAAATATTGACAGTATCGCCCAGTATTAAAGTGAGTCTACAACAGAAATGTATCAATCCTAGTCACTTTAACCTGTGCAAATGCCCTTTGGCCGGTGGTAGACCACCAGGTCCGTATGTTAGCAGAAAAGCATAATCATGACCTGCAAGCAGCAAATGAGTTTAAGAGTATTTTGCTTAAGCACAGATTTAAATAAAACCAAAGCCAAATGAAAAACTGCTAGATGAGAAGAGAAAAAAAGAGAAAAATTATATTGCCAGATTCTTATTATATATACTTAATTTTTGTAGAGTCCTACATGTCTGTCACTGAAACTTTCCTCCTCTTCTAGTATCTCTTAAAATGGTCACTTAAAAATAACAATAGATATACTACACGCTTATTGATGAAAAACAGGTAACATAAAATGGACTAGCAAAATTCAGATAGGTGACTGACTACAAAGTTGATGCTGCTGAGTTCTGTCCTTTGCTGAAATCTACCCCGATTCTCACACACGCACGTCCCTGCAGGCAGCACAGGATCATTCAGAGACAATTCTGGGGTGTTCCAATTATAGATATTTCAAGGGACCCCCAAGTCTGATTAGACCCGCTATCACAGAATTCAGTAGGTAAAGCACAAGAGTAAAGAGAGAGAGTCTGCGATTACTGTTTTCTTCACAACCTCCCTCTAATAATCACCCTCCCTTATAATGTGAAGTCCCAGAGTAGCTATGGCATCAGCCCAGGTGATCACAGGGGCCATTTGGTGGTCCTGGGAGATAAATACGGTACCAGCTGAGGTGCAATCTATGAAGTCCTCTCCAATTCTTTCACTCATTCATTCAACAAATATTTACTGAATGACTTCCATGTGCCAGGGGTTCCAGGCACGGGGCTTAGAGCAGGAAATTAAATAAAGTCCTTGCCTTCCCGAATTTAAAATTCCAGAGGAGTTAGACAATAAACAAAGAGCCACGCAGCATAATGCCAGGTGATGATAAATGCTTTGAAGCAGAATCAGTGATGTGGGTGTACTGCGTTAGCCAGGTGGGTGAGGGCAGATCTCTCTGAGGACGTGGCACCTGCAGAGACCTGAATGAAAGAAAGGAGAAAGCATGCGAACAGCAGGGCAGGACGGTCCCAGATACAGAGAACAGCAAGAATAAAGCCTCTAAGGCAAGAATGAGCCTACTCTCTAAGAACAAAAATATACCTCATAACCATTAAGAAGAAATCTAAACTATGTGGTATAACTCACAAGTAGAAAAACACCAACAAAAACAAGAGAAATATTTTGACAGATAATGTTTCTTATTAAGGATTCGATTCTCATGACCATGCTAGAGAAATGAAAGCAATCTCTACTAACTGGGCACCTTCTCTGTGTGAGGTATCAGGCTGCTACTTGTTGTCACGCACCTTTGCACTCCCACATAAAGAAGAGATAACATCTTTACTTGGCGGATGAGGAGATGGGCACAGAGAGGCTAAGAAACTTGGTTAAAGCTACAAAGCAAGTGGCAGAGCCTTCAAAGCCCATGATCTCCCCACTAAGTCCACAGCGCTAAACACAAAAAGAACTTCAACTCTTCTAGTCAATTTTTCTGGTATTTGTACGGCTACATTTTTGCTCACATATAGAATGCAAAATTAATTTGAAAAGATAAAGAGGTTCAGGGTCTTTGTCCACTTCTCTTTCTGGTTGGCCATCCTTCCATTCCCATCTGCTCCTTGGCCTTATAGACATTACATGATAAAAGGGAGAGTCTTCTTATACCCAGAATTATTTTGTTCTGAAGACTTATATTACAAATGCAAGGCATATGTCATCCCTCCATTTTTAAGTTTAGAGACTGACTCCTTTAAAGTTATACTGTGAATTCTTTTCATTCACATTCCATGATTTTATCATAACCTTTTTTGGCAAGCTTCGCGGTGAAGACTTGCTCCGCACAATCATAACCCCGAGGGGAAAAATTAGGCTTGTTGATACAGTCCCAGAAATACTTCATATTTTAGCTCGTTCAGAAACACCAGCTGTACTTTCCCAGCACTTTTTTACTCTGATTTTAGGATTTAACAGTGATAGAATCTACACAGAGCCTTTTCTAGTAGTTTGTTAAAGATACCATATTAAATTGTTTTCAATTACCTAATAAAGTTAGTTTGCAACATAGTAGAATTTAAATTCGCCAAATAGAAAGAAAAAAATTAAATGATCTCTAATAGTGGTCCCTAACCTTTTTGGCACCAGGGATTGTTGCTCCTATGAGCATCTAATGCCTGATGATCTCAGGTGGATCTGAGGCGGTGATGCTACTAGCGCTGGAGAGCTAGTGCTTCACTTGCTCGCCTGTCACTCACCTCCTGCTGTGTGGCCCGGTTCTGGTCCACGACCCAGGGATTGGGGACCACTGATCTATAAGACTGTAACATGTGATACTTCAGTGGTTCTCAACGCTAGCTGTGCATTAGAATCACAAAGCTTTTCAGAATACCACTGTCTGGATCTCACCTTAAATCAATTAAATCCGAATTTCTGGGGGAGAAACCTGGGAATTAGTATTTGGCACCATCACTTCCTGGGTGATTTTACTGTGTGATTAGGGCTGAGAATCACTGCATTTCATTACTCTTCCAAGCAAAGTGGGAATCTATACGATGAAGTTCCCTATTGACACTAGAGCTTTGCCAAGGGCATGTTCAAACAGCAGCTAGCCAAATGCCGAAGCAGCACTGAGCCCTCCAGCTTTCTGCCTACCACCAAGTGGTCTATGCTATATGCTGAGCCTCACCATACCACTAGGAATCTCCCAGACTACATGTCTTTTCTGTGCAGGATGTTCCGAAATTGGGCTGAAAATGGTGCTCTAGATTAGAACTTTGCCACCAAAGGGTGTCCCCTTGGACCAGCAGCATCAGCATGATCTGGGAGCTTGCTAGAGCTGCAGACTTAGACCTTCGTGCCAGACCTTTTGAATCAGAATCTGCATTTTAGCAAGATTTCCAGGCGATTCGGCTGTACCATAATGTTTGAGACAAACTGCTCTAGAGTAGTGCTTCTCAAACAGTGGGCAATGGACCAACGCATCAGCGTCTCCTGGGAACTTGCTAGAAATGCAAATTCTAAGGCCCCACATCAGAGCTAGAGTTAGAAACTCAGATGATACCCATCAATTGGTTTGAATGAAACCCTCAGGTGATTTCATGCATACTCCAGTGTGAGAACCAGTGCTAGAATGATGATTTGCAACTCTGGGAGCACATTAGAATCCCCGAGGATTCTCAAAGTCCAGAAGCTTGGAGTTCACCCCAAACCAATTAAATCAGAATTACTGAAAGTGAGACTCTGGTATCAGTATTTTTAAAAGTCATCCCCCAGAGGACTCCAATGGTGAAGTCAAGGTTGGATTCACTGTTCTAGGCATCCGTCCCCCGCAATCCTTCATACTCTCAAGAAGATCTGAAGCTGCTTTAATTCTCAGGAAATCTGAATCAATTAATTAATTCTCTGGAACCTTTTTAAACAAGGTCAGAACTACCTGGGAAGAGTGAAAAGTGCTGAGAGAGAGCTATAGGTTTCCCCTCTGGTGGTAGGTGGTGGGTGGAGGAAGCAGGGAGTGAGGAAGCCAGATTCATTCCAGAGGTGTGCATATACATCCTGCTGAATTTCAAATCACAGTTCATGAGCGATTATTAGAATTTTGAGCCTGTGACATTTTATTTCATTTATCTGTTAATTCACATCCGGGAGACGTATTCAATTTACTCCCAGAGGGATTTGCCATTTGAATAGTTACGTTTTTATATTCATACACAGTAACAAATTTTCAAAATGTAACAATGTTTAAAAATCTGGCAATAAGGCCTAAGGATAGTTTGGATAAATGTACAAAGAACTGAAGACTGATTTTCAAAAAGATGATCTTTAACTAATAAACTATAGCCTTCTCCAAATATCTGTCCCCTTTTCTTACCATAAACATAAGCTCATAAAAAAGGAATGAAAATTATTTGACAGTAGAACAAATGACTAATGAGGAAAACTTAAACGAATGAAATTTATATAATTAGTTCAGCAACATCTTAAGAGGAATCTTCCTAATGGCTTAAAAATGTCATAAAAGCGTAAACACTAGAAATGAGGAACTCCCCAGGGTGGTGTTTAAACGGAAGGCAACATCCATTATGAAACATAAACAAAGCCTCTATTTTGCTGAATGAATCTTGTGACTTTGGGTGGGTTGCTTTCCATACTTCAAGTTTTCTTCCAGCTGCAACTTGGTTGTTCCTTTGTGTGAGAACATGATTTGAAAAAATATAAAATGTCAGATTTTAAAGAAGTGAGAATTAAGGGTCTGGTGTCACTCATCTGTAAAATGAGGGTCTGGCCCTTATGGATGTCTTCTGTAAGCATCCTCCAGCCAGAACTTTGAGCCCTTCCTATGCATGAGGCTCCAGGGACTTCCCAGCCCTTAAGAAAGACCAACCAGTGATTTTTGAATTAAAGGAGAAGCCAGTCCTTCTCTCTCGGAATTCCAGTTTTGTTAATGCTGTAGAGTATTAGAAGTATAGTAGAAACTATGATTGTATGTGATGTTTAAAAAACAAGGAACAGTAAACCAAGGGTATTGTCAGTAATATTCTCAATAAATTCTTGGGTCCCAGAGGTGGTATAGAGATTTTAAAAGTCTTTAGAAGGACTCCAAAGACTATTATTTCTTGATCTCAGGTCTTCAGAGGTTCCTTACTTATACTCAAATGATTAAAATGATACATCGAGAATAAACAGAGGGTGCCGAACAGCATGAATAAAACACAAGTAGAGTATTCTATCATTGATGCTGTTGTGTCTTTGCTGATGACAGCAGTGACAACAAAACGAAACAAAACAAAAACAAAAACAAAAAACAACTGTGGTATTTAACTCTTTAACTGGCAGCTCTCAATGAGGGTTTATACATTCTGAAAAAAAACCCATATGGATAAAAGTACAGAAATAGATTTTTGAAAAAATATTTTGGCCATTTTTTATTTCTCTTCCTTTTTTAAAAAAATTTGTTTTACTGAAGATAAACTCGTTTGTACCACTTATTTGTTATTTAACAGAGATTACTTTTTAGCTACTTTTCATCTTTTTTTCATCTGGGCATCAGTATAACTACCAGTTTACTACAAAAGTTTCTAGAGAACAAGAAAGAACCATATTCAAATCTTGGCTTTTTTACAATTAGCTGTGTGACCTTTGGCAGGTTTCTTGACCTCTCTGTATCAGTTTTTTCAGGGCTGTTATGAGAGTTAAGTGAAATAATACACACCGCAGGTAGCTCTATGCTTGGCATATCTAAGTGCCCAACAGAGTCATCATCATCATCATCATCAATTATTAGAAGTCTAGGCTTTGAGTCAGAGGGACCTCAGAATACTCACTCATGTTAAATGGCACAAAAATGCTTATTCTGACTGTTTTAGAGATTAAAAGAATATAAACATTCTTTGATAGTACATATATATGAAATGTATAATATTTAAAACATTACGTTATAAAAACAAAAGAATATTTCATATATTTTATGTGTGTATGCGCGCGCGTGCGCGCGCGCGCGCACACACACACACACACAAGGAGGGCACTCTTAAGACCCTCACGTTAGCTCACTTCTCCCTCCCATTTTGTTTTAAACCTAATGCCCAACATAAAGCCTGGAACACATGTGATCATTAAATGTTCATCATTGTTAAGGTGAAGCTGATTATGAGACACACATATGTGTGGTATGTATCCCCACACAGTTATCTTAGCATGCCAAGGGTTTTCAAGTGCTGTCTCTGTCAGCTTCCATTACTTTCTTGATTAATTCCTTGTTTTTTAAAGGACTACTTTTTGAGAGAACAGTCTTTGCTCTGTCCAGAAAGAAAGCAGTTGTCTCGCACAGGTACTTTTCCCTGGAGAGTCTTCCCCAGTTATTTCTGCATTTAAGATGTACAGATGATGGGCCTGGCTTATGAAGTTGTCAAATTGACAAGATGGCATATTATGGTAACGAGTGCCTCCTAAAACAAACCGAGGCCTCCTGACATTTCTGCCCTTCAGTCGAGGCCTTCCTTGGAGAGAACATGCTTCTTCACTGCCCACCCTCTCTGCCCCTCTCAGAACAGCCTCATTCCCTTCTCTGGACTCTCTCCGAGGCCTCTCCACCCTTCTGACTGTGCCTTCAGCTCCAGCACCAACTTCCTAATCAGCCCTGCCCTGGGCTGAGCCCCTTGAAAGGGGCCCGGGTTTCTATGCCTCCTTTGTATTCTTTGTGTACCCACGGCGTAAACCCTCCACCGCCACCACCAAGAGGGCACCGTGAGACTACAAATATGTGAGCTGCAGCTGAGCAAAGGGATGTGTTTACTTTCCACCCTGAACTACAACTTGACCCATGGCAAAAACAAAAATACTGCAATGTGTATTTTTTTTTCCCAGAAATGATAATTATAGTTATCCAAACATTTTTCAAACTTCAACTACCAAAATGGAAAAGGCATTTCAAAAAATAATTTATGAAATAGGCACTTACATTCTTGGTAGTCCTTACATGGAAATATATATTTTTTTCCTTCCTTGCCATTAAGGGCCTTGGCTCCTAGCTCCAAACTCTCTTCCAGGGCATGGTGAGAGGTGAACTGCTCAAAAGTCCTCCCTATTCCTTACAGTCAGCATGGATTTTAGCTCCTTTTTTTCCCACTTCAAAAATACCAGTGATGTATGAATCGCAGTTTGTATGTGAAGTGAAAGGAAGGCGCATCTGGCTGACGATGTGCCTGAACTAGAAGCGCGAGGCCGGACTAGCTTCTGGTACCAAACACAGAAGATACAGCATTCAGACTCCTCACAAGACATCATGTAAATCCCAGCTCATCTGCACTCCTCTCTCTGAATACAATGCTTTCTCAGCTCATTCTCCACCTGGTCTTTTTTCTCCAGTCAAGGTTTTTCTGGACCCAGTATTCCCATCAGGATACAGCCACTGTAACTCCATTCTGCTCTCAGGCTTTCCAATACTATTTAGAACACCGGTTCTCACTGGAGCATACTAAGAGGACTTCTTAAGATGCAGACTGCTGAACCTTGCCTCCGTAGTTACTGATTTCACAGGTCTGGGTTGGTGCCTGCAAATGTTCCTTTCTAACAACTTCACAGGTTACGGATGCTGCTGTCCAGGTACCATGCTTTGGGAACTTGCTTGCTTTAGACCACAACTGTTTGAATATTTCAGTCTCATAAACTCTACCGCCATCTCTCCTCTCCTAGGCAAAGCTGCTTCTCCCTGTCTCTGTCTCTCTCTCTAGATATATACTAGAGCTGAATCTAGGTATAAGAGGATAGTGACATACTTGTGAACCTGATGGACCTGGAAAACGGAGGTCCCGGCCAATCTCATCCTCTTCCATATAAATAGCAACCCACATGGAGCTACCATCTCAGGCCTGAGAGAAAATTCAGAGAGTAGCTCATAAAGAAAGCAGGCAAACTGTTCAGACCTACATGCTGGGCGGCAAGGAGAGGTCCAGGCTGCTGCACACTGCTTAGTGTTGGGGCTGCTTCCATATTTTGGGGATACAGCTTATTTCCAAATATTCTCAAATACAATAAAGGCCATAATGATTCCATAAATGAGTCCAATCAGAATGAATTAAAAGTAGTTTCTGATGAACCAATTATCACAAATTTGTACTGCAATAATTGGGAATTTGGAATAAAAATGTTGTGAAATTTAACTTTACATGTACTATGGGGACTGGGCTCCACAGAGCTGCTAGACTTAAGTTCCTGTTATTTTTTTGCTCCTCAGTACCTATTGTGTAGCCCTTGTCCATGCAGTATTCCAATTAGTGGGAAGCACAACACTAAATGCCATGATGTAAAAAGTTACATTGTTGCTTCTGCTCCCTTCATATGGCCAGGAAGGGAGACCTGCAAAGGAGTCTGGGAGATGTAGTTTTTATTATGGGTACCCAGATCTCCCATTAATATTTTTTATCTATCGGAGAAGAAGGGAATGGACACATGAACATGCGGACAACAAGAAACCTCTGAATAAATTTCCTAAGAAAATAAACTGTATAAACAAGGGAAATGTATTGTCCTTTGAGGAATGAAAGTTAAAAAACAGCATTCTGAAGAATCACTTGAGAAACATTCAAATAATATATGTGCTTCTTATGAAAAATCTACATCAATGTGTTAAAAGTACCAGGAAAATTCTTATTTAGCAACTTCACAAATATTTAATAATCAACTATCATGTATAAGACACGGTAATAAGTTATATATTTTAATAAAAGCACTGATATGTATCTATAGATAAAACCCTTAGCCATCAGTGAGACTAGATTTTTCCATACTTATGAACTTTAAGCAGAAAGCTTGGGTTTCTTTTGAAATGTTCTATAACTCAAAATTTTCAACAAGTCTAATCCTTCTTACAATTAAGGTATAAAAATAAATGGATTAGAGATTTGAAGAATTATTTATAAGGGAGTGGAGGAATTAATACGCTTGCTCTTGCATAAGAATATGGTAATGATTCTATCCACAGGACTTGTCAAAAGGGCTTTCTTCTTCAGAAATTCTGAGATATGAGTAGAGTAAATGGAGGCCTAGAGAAGCCAAATGTCTTGCCCAAGGGTCACTCATCTAATGAATGTTGAGTCAGGGCCAGAAGCCAGGTCTCCTACAGAAACCTACAGCAGTTCAACCAAAAGATACAGTCATCATCCTAACTTCCTCATCTTTTGGTCTGCAGTCTGCATCTTTCCCTGATAGTTATTCATCTCTTTCATAATACTTAACATTGCTTAGAGTCTAGCTTAAAAATCTTATCACAAAGCTCTTTATCATAAAATCAGCTGACTATACAAACTAAACCAAACCCAAAGTAACCCATTATAAGTGGAGTGACTAAGAAAGGTCAGAAGAGCAACCTCTGGTCATAGGATGGCTGTGGTGCTGTCCACCACCCAGGTGCTGAGAGGCTGGGCACCCACAGAGGCAAAGCCTCGCTCTTTGAGACTTGGAGAACAAATATGCTGGGAATAGGAGGAAGAGCAGGCCTGCCAAGATGGACTACAAGGGCAATCTGTGCGCATGCCAAGAGCCTTGGGGCTGGGGACGCGGAAGGAGACAGCTCCCATGCAGAATACCCTAGGGCCTCATACCACAGGGTTTTTCTGTAACAACCTAATCCCCAGGAATTAGACCTCTGGCCATCCACTCAGAAGATGAAACCCAGCCAGAGAAAAACAGAAACTCTGAGACTAGAGGAGCTGGTAATACCAGACAGGGTCTCTCAACATTAAAAATTGTAGAAAGTCTCACATGGAAGCTGAATATCTGTTGCCAGGGCCTTGGCTTGGGTAGCCTCTGAAAAACCCTCCGTGTTGCCATGGCTTTCTCACATTTTAAGTTTCTTTGCCCTTCTCCTCGGTTTTATGGTGGACTTGACTTATCTGGACATCTGCACTTGGTGATGGCTGAAATCCTACTGATAATGCATAACTTGCGATTTTCAGACTGTCTCGATAACCGAGTGATGGTTCTACCTACCCAGTCTTGTCACATGGCACTGTAGATCCCTTGTCTAGCAAATGAGAGCCAGTCTTCTCTTTCCCTTCTCTATGTTCTCCTCTTCCTTTTCTTACTATTTTCCTGCTGTGAAGTCACAGCTATCCTCATTCCTAAGAAAGCTACTTTTTAAAATTCAGTTTCTGTTAGTAGTATCCTTTGTCCATGTTATAATGGAGAGTATAAAAATTTGCCTTGGAAGGGGAAAGGGAGCCTCACAGGGGGTCAGATCTGAACAAGGGGGGCAGGAAATCTCACAGGTGTTCTATAATGACACTGAGTGTAAGTGAATTTCTATTCTAAGTGTTTTTTAACAGATTAAGAAGCCATCCTTTCTCTCTGACTTACTGTGCTCTAAAACCTTCAGAATCTAGGGTGACTAATGTCCCAATTTCTTGTTCTACTCAGAGATAACACCGTTTCATTGCCCCCCACACTCAAGATGATCTCCTCCTAGGAGGCTAACAGAATCTGATCAGTCAAAAATTCTTTTAAAAAGCATAGACAGTATTCGATGCAAGAGGCTACTGATATATGCTAGGAATTTTGCCTGATCGTAAAGTTTTAAACCAGAGATTTGAGACATCTCAAATGACCTGAAAGGTTCATGGTGTAATTTTAAAAAAGGATGAAAATACAGTAGATCCAGAACTTCCCCCAGGAGAATTCCTCGAGTCTTTGCAAACACGCTAATTGGTGCGTCACACCATCTATTACAGTTGCCCAGAAAGTGAAGTTTTACACGGTGGCAAGTGCACTCCCTGAGGTATTTCTAGGAACTGCTCTTCCTCATTTTTGTATCATGTATTTCAGAGATTCAATCTACTGCCAACTATAGCATACCGGCTCTTTAATTTGTCCCAGATTTCTGTTTTTTTTTTTCTTTCTTTCTGATAAAGAACCATTACTTCTATGACTTTTTTACTCCTCCTCACTCTTATTACCAACCCTAGCAGCTGGATTTCTTTCATAAAGAAAAAAGTTTTGACCAGCTCATGACTTGCCACATATGCGATAATGAGCTAAAAACAATTGGGCAGTTGGCCTGTCACCAGCTAAGTGATTTGCTCCTGCACAGGTCCTGCACAGCACACCTGGTTCAAATTACAAATTACGACAAGTCACACACAGATCTTCTGGGTCACTGTTTCATGAATAACTGAATTCGTGAATGTTACATCAATGAATCAAAAGGGTCTATTGTGTGGATTTCTGTGAAACGAATCCTGCCTCACACGGTTCTTCGTATTTAGCAGTAACCTCATACCCAACTCTTTCACCCACTGCCCACTTAACAACACATTCAGAAGGTTCCACGTCATCTCAGTCTCTGATTAGAATGTGGGGAAGTAGAATCTGTCACCAGGAAGCCTCCCTTTTGAGTCAGAGAAGAATTTCTCACTTAGCAATTCCAAGGGCACTGCGGGCTCCAATTTCCACCCTTCATTATGTCACCGTGAAGTAAAAATCATTAAATTAAGAAAATAATTTCTTTCGCATTGGAAAAAGACTAACTTCTAATCATAGTTTAAAAAGAAGCAACCTAAGCTTAAACTGCCAGAAACACTTAAAGCTGAATGAGTTGTTCACGTGAGTTTTAAGTAACGAATCAAACAGCTACCTTTAACAGTATTCCCGGTAAAATAGTTTCAAACAGGAAACTGCCCAGCAGTTGCTCTTCTGCCGTGATTTCTGAACCAACCTATCTGACGGTCGAGGTCTTTACTCTGTTTAATCCCTTCAATGCCACTTTGTAAGTTGGGGACCACATCATCTTTACACTACTCAGAGAGCCAAGTGGTATCCATTCTTTTATTTGAAATGTTTCTGGGCAGCTGTCTCTGCAGTCCATAGCAGGTGTGACACGCGGTTTCTCACCTTTACGAACCCGCTACTGAGTTCAGGAGAAAGAGCAGAGCAATAGCCAGCATGACTGGTCTCTGCCAGGGACTGCGTCCCGGGCCTGTCACTAACTGCTATGTGATCCTGTACAATTCTTTTCTTCTCTTTGGGCTTCCATTTCCTCCTTGTCAGCGGGAAGGTTAACAGGTGATTTCCTAAGGCTCTTTCCCCTCCAAGAAGCAGAGAACAATACAGGACAAGTTAGACAGCAACGCCAAATGGTAATTAAAGAGGTGACCCAAGGCAGCGTGTTGTTATGTGGCAAATGAATGGTAGGTACCAAAAAACAAAACAAAACTGAATTTAGAGAAAGGAGGGAGTACTGTGCATGGCAGTTGATGAGAAAGCTTCCTACAGGAAGTGTAATTTTTATCAAGGCCTTGTACTAGGGATAAGAATTAAAACGGGTGTAGTGAGGAAGTCTGGAGTAGAGGATGCTAGCAGGGGATGTGGTCCAAGTAAAAGGAGACTGATGTGTGATGCTGCACACCAGTTACATTCCCACACAGTCCACACACAGTCTTACTGCTTAAGAGCACCCCAATCCCTCCCTGCCTCTGTACTTTCAAACAGGGGTGGCCATCTCTTCCAATGCTCTTCCCCCACATTCACCCGGCTGGCCAGACTGCCACCATCTATGCATCCAACATTTATTGAGCAGTTATTACATCCTTTGGGGCACTTTGCTAGGGATTTGAGACGCAAAGTTGAAAATATACAGTCCTCCATCTCAAAGAGCATCCTGGTCATTTACAAGCAAAAGTCATCTCCTCTGAGACACATGCCTTCATCTCTGTCTCCCCCACAAGTCTGATTCCTTCCTCTAGTCTATTTTTACAGCCTTTGTACATAAATCAATTGTATTAAATGTTCTCATTGCATCATTAATTATTTCATTTATGTCCTGGCACTCCATGACCAAATGTGATTTCCATTAGGGCTGTACTTGAGTCTTGTTCTTTGTTTCCCTACTGTCCAACAACATAATGCCTAGACCAGAGCAGCAGGCAGCCCATTAATATCAGACATCTCACTAATATCCTCTTACTACTCTTAGTGTCTCTGCTTCTTCCTGTCTGTGTGCCTGTCTCTATCTACTTACCTGCCGACCTGGTTCTACTACTTACTACTGGTGCATGACCCTCTGTAACCGCCTAACCTCAGTTTCCTCATCTGCAAAATTAGGATAATAAAAGTCTCTACCTCATTGGCTTGTTAAGATATTTAAGTAACACAAGTCAAGAGCTTACACTAATACCTGGCACATAAGTAAGCAGCTCTTGTTAGCTTTGATTATCATGAGTTGCTGACCTTAAAATAGTTGCAAGAGGTTCTGGGATCTTTTTATAAGTCATGGAACCAAATCGATGTAAAGTCAAAGAATCGAATGCTACAAGGGCAAAGAACTCAAAAATATTAGCACAATAGTCATGTAGCACCAACCCAATGTAAGAAAAAATATGCCAAGTTCACAAGGCCTCCCTATTTTAGCTATACCAAACCAGCAAAAGGTCTGGACTCTCCAATAAGTGTGTAATTATTATTTTACTTTAGGAGTGTCTGTGTACAATGAACTGCATATTACTATAATACTGTACACTTCAACCACATTGGTTTTGCTAACAAAGGGACCTTGTAAAATTGACACAGCACAGCTGGGCAGAGGGTGTGTCCGAGGTGTAATTAACTTTATGGACTTTTCGAAGGTCTCCAGATCCAGCATGGTAATTGTTTTAAAGAGTTAAAAACATGCTCTATCAAAATCCTTGAGTGAGTATGTGCTTCGGTGAGTCCTGGCTGACTCTGGCTTAGGGCCCCCAGTTCACTACTTACCTTAAAAAGTACAATGAAATTCTCAAAATCAGTTCTGAAAACAAACTACCAAAATTTATTTGTAACTTTTACAGGGCTATAGTGGATGGAAATGAATTCTAAAGTACTCAAGAATCTCTGATTTACACTATTAAGATATTCTGCAAAGTTGTAGAATACTATAGCAGGGAAGTAATTCCTCCTTACCCAGCACTCTAAATATTGTTTCCATCACATATACTATTTATATGCTTAAAAGTTCATCTGAAAGAAAGTAAAAAAAGGCTTAGATTGGATAATGCATTGCAGTATTTCTGTAACTAGTCCCTGAGTCTGACATATTGAAGGCAACTGAGAAAATATGACAAGACAATGGACAAGAATCAAGAAAACAAATTTTAGCCTCAGACCCATCACTGACTGAGCAGTAAGAGAACTGATCCTGCAGAGAACAACCATTTCCAAAGTATTAAGTGGAGCATTTAGGGAGTTGTAGTGAGAAAATCATAGAATGAAACTGGCATCATTAAATTTGGGGCAGGGGGGAAGTACGGAAGGGCAGTAAATAATTTAATTCATGAAGCTGACACACCACATTATTTAAAATTTTTTACCTCAGGTATCACATCATATGTAACATCACTGACAAACCAAACCTTTAGTATCATAATAGCCTTTGGAAAAGAGGTTACCTTTCCAAATGAGTAAATTACTACTTAAATCAAGGGTGAATCAGAGGAGGGATAAATAGCGAAATAACTTGTAAAGAAGAAACTCTGGCAGTGACTGTAAGCAAAGCTTCTCAGATTGTATGTACAGTTACCAGAATCCGATAATCTTCTGGATATTCTGAATTTCAAATGGCACTGACAAAACTATTCAATTATGTGTGGAAAAAGGTTTATCCAGCTACCTTGTATTTACTAGAAACTCTAGTAACTGGCACAGGCATATCCTTGCATACAATAACATACTAATTAAAATTCAAATAAAAAAAAAACAACAGAGCTATTAAAGTATCCTTAAGTTTTTTTTGAATGAAAAAATATTAACTATATTTAAAGTGTAAGATATGACAGTAAATAAAAGGACAAAGCCCAAGAAACAAAATAATTGGACTTCTACACACATTTAAATCATGTTGTTCTTCAAAGTCACCTTAGGAAGTTATATAGTTATTCCAATTCTGCCATTTCTCAACACTTTAATGTTCTTTTTGACATTTTCTTTAAAGGCGGTTCATGAGATATACAATAAAATCAGCCTCAGTGCCTAATAGTTCTAGGTTATATTTTAGCAAAAATAGAACTCCCCAAAGTGCTCACCTATTTTATTAATCAGATGTGACTCCATATGCCTTTTGGCTATATCCCAGAATAAAAAAAATTCAATTTCAAAATGAAAGTTTGCCATTACCAAAGGCATTCACAAGAAAAGTGCTATAAACACTCGAGGCAACTAAAAATAAAAAAATAAAAAAAAAAGAGGGAGACAGAGAGGAAACGGGGAATGGAGGGAAGGAAAAAACATTCATCCTTCATACAATGGCAGCCTCTCTAGAATTAGCACATGGGCTTCCAAGGTAATCTCCAAATTCCAAGGTCTCTGAGAAGAGACTATCTTCTAGATTTTAAAATTTATTTGGAATTTGTTTTAAACAGTCCTCACCTAAGAATTTCAGTGTGACATATACCTTACTTTTTTAACCTACTTTTTTTTGCCAGTTGGTAATTCCCTTTCCCAAAGTAGGCAGGGCAATGTATCTACAATCTGACTGAAATGTTAATATCTTCTCATTTTCTGACTGAAAGTGAGAAAGAAAGAATAGATTTCAAGCAAAAAAAAAAAAGTAACTGAGTCCATATCTAGTCATCTTGTTAAGGCCAAAAAAAAAAATGACTAATAAAATGTTTTTGGAAAATAAAAATGCCATCAAGAAAGATATTATTTGCTTTATGAAGGTTAATTTTAAACAGCAGTGAACGCAACTAAATAAGCATTTTAAACAGCATTGATTACAGCTCTTCAACAATGCCCAGTGCTTCCTCACAGCACCACTTAAATGCACAATTTCTCAAAAGGGAAAAAAGGAAATTGAATTAGGAAAAACAAACCATAATTGCATAAAAGCCATACATTTAAGCGTACACAAAAACTTTTTTGAAAAACATCTCTGCATTAATCTTACTAGTTAAGGATATAAACATTGAAATTAAATTTCTGTTTATAGCTCTGGATTTAATTTAATAGTAGCTGCGCAGGACCAAGGATCAAAAGATTGTATGAAAACACAAGTTTTTACAATGCTACGGCAATAAAATTTCCTCCAGGCTGATCACTCAGAGCTCTCGGCTACGGACAGCTACTGACATTCAACACCATGGAGCTCCCAGGGACTCCAGTGGCTCCCATGGAAGGGCAGGAGGGATTTGAGAAGGGAAACATGGTAGGGGTCACACTAGCTTCCTAGCGACTGAAGAATAAAGTCTAAATCTGAACCATGGCACTTGAAGGCCATGGCATCTGGCCTCCACCAATCTCATGACACGCTGTTACCACCTGCTTCCTCTTCTCCTCTGTTGTTGGACCTGTGTAGGCTCCAGGTACAATGAGAGTTGTCACTTCAACTGTCCCGTGTTCTCTAATAACTCATGCATTTCCTTCCTAGCTGGCAATTTTTTAATTATCCTTCTTTTCCTTCCTAGCTGGCAAATTTTTAATTATCCTTCAAACCTTGGTTCCATAAAGGCGACTACTTCCCTTTTAATAAGAGGCATCTGGCATGCACAGGTCATCATGGAAGTACCTGCGTATACCTCTCAAATGACACTTAGGATCTGGTACCTCAATAGAAAAGGATCTTTGCTACAGTTCTAGTGTCTATGTGTCCAGCGTGGTGCCATGGCATTGCTGATAATCACTTAATTTCAATAGACTGAATAACTGAGACAATGAAGTAACGGAATTAATTAAGAACACAGGGTCCAGAATGAAATCATATGGGTTCCAATCTTGGCTCTGTCTCTACTTGGCTGCGTGACTTTGGGCGAGTTAGTTTGCCCCTTTAACTTACTTCATGGGGTGCTTGTGATTATTAAAGCAAATCATCTATATAAAGGGTCTGGTGACATCTGATAAATGGTAAGAATTTCTAATGTTAGTTATTATTACAAGATAGTCCCATTCTCAGAAATAAGAGATTTGTTTTTAAACAAAATAATAGTTTGTCGGTAGGCAAGAGAACATTTTAACCATGGAAGATCTGAAAGACAAGATATGGACAGAAGAAAGAGAGCAGGAAGTTGGAGAGAGAATAAATATGTGAGTTAAGAACTCAAACAAATACAAAGACAGGAAACAAGACAAAGAGGAAATAAAAGTCAGAAGTAAGTGAATCTTTAAAATGAGAGAGAACAGAATGGGATTTTAAAGTTGCAGGGTCACTAGAACAAAGAACTCAGTCACCTCATTGGGCTTTAATGCCATCACTCTGGTATAGATTAAAAATATTTATGAGCTGCCATCATTTCTTAATCTCACCACCGAATATGACCACTGTATATGACTACATCTCAGGTATTTTAGATGTGCTGCACAGAGCCCTCGGGTCGGAATATTTCCAAAAGTCTTTCTTTGATTTATTTATTTATGCATTTCTCATCTTTAAATAATAATTGGCTCCAGGAAAAATAAAATGAAACTTCATGCTCAGATTCTAACATAAGCTTCAGGAATGAGAAAAGTAATATTAAAAGAGCTAGCTCCCCTGGCAGCAGACCTCCTTCTTAAAATCAGTGTGTTCAGTCTCTTCGACATGATAAATAAGGTATGTGTACCAAGAACTTGGCACATTACAAAGAACATGGAATGTGAATGGCTTGGGTGCAGCCTTAACAAATTGCCAATATCAAAACTATCTGTTCTGGGATGGTGGTGAATCTATTTCAAGTGGCACTAAAACGTACTCTTGTTAATAATGCAAATAGGAGACCACAAACATTGACATAAGGACTTCAAGGAGTTGCAGTTTTTACTGAACCCTGTGCTCATCCTGACATCGATCTCAACTTTCCAAAGAGATACTAGGTGTAAATCAAAAGGAAAAGGCTATTAATGAAACTGACTAAAGTATAGGTACATTTTAATGTTGCAGAGAGAAAAAAGTCCTCTCTCAACAAAATTACCATGTCGTTCTAATAGTAAACTGAATCAGTTTTAAACTTTAGGACACCCTCTTCTTAGACATGAAACCTAATAAACCACTCAGCTTCTTTACTGTATCGTTAGAAATTTTCTTTAAATACCTTCGTGCTGAACGAACAACATTATCTTATCTTTATCACAGGCATGGTGTCAGAATAAATCAGGTTAATAATTACAGCAGGAGAGAGGAAGGGAGGTGGAGGGAGGGGAGGAGACAGAAAGGATAGAGGCTGGCTTTGAAGCCAGCTTTAAAGAGTGGTCACAGAGTGGCCTCTGACACAAATCCAGGGTCACTATCATGCTTTAACAGATAAGGAAGGCTTCGAGAAGTTACATGACTTGCTCCGTGGAGACCTCAGGACATGGCAGGACGAGAGCTGACACATGAAAAGTCTAGAAATTAGGTTGTGCCATCGGGAGACTTTCGATTTCACTCTTGCTTTGTGCTTTGAATTTCTCTCTCCCTGCAGGCTCTCTTTCCCTTCCGTTTATAAACACGCTCACATTTCTAAAATTTAGAAAGTAAAAAACTCTTCTTTTAGACCTTACATTACCCTCAGGCTACAATTCCAACATACTCCTGTTCCTTTTGCCCCAACCTTTTTGAAAGTGGACTCAGGACACACTTCTGTGCAATGTGCTGGCCACTCCAAGCCGCCGATCTGCACTCCCCCTGCTCACGCGGGGTGCTTCGCCCCACCACTGCCTCCCTGGTCTGGAGGGCCCTCTGCGCTTCTGCATCTACTGAAATCCTGTCCATCCTTCAAGGTGCAGATAAAATGCTACTTTCCTTGGGAAGGAGAATTATGGCTGATTTCTCAGTCAGAATGTCACTCCTTCCTCACTACTCTTGTAAGACTTTCTCTTGTACCTCTAAAATACAAAATTGCTTATTTCATCCTAGTAAATTTTCATTTTTTCGGGTTACCAATGCTGCCATAAACTGCATTAGTTTCGTTAAAATTGGTAAATACTTTAGGGTGGTAAAAAAAGAAAAAAAAAGAGGTGTGTTAATATTGCTGGAAACAGGCCAACATACAGGCTATTTCAGTGTGAAGGTGGAAAATGCAGTGCTAGAGAGAGATGGGAAGCAAACAGAAATTAAAAGAGGGAGGAAAGAAGAGATAAGGGAAGAGAGAAGCTGGGAGAAGAAAAATGCAGAGCAAATTAATCACTATAGACACAAGAGCTAAGTGGTCTGGAGAAAAGAACAAAAAAATAAATAAATAAAGGAAGAATTGCAACATCTCCATAGAGAAGAACAGTGTGCTTCTGAAGGGGACACAGTGTCCAATGTGAATGAAGGGCTTCTTCTGATTAAAGGGTGTTGTGTCTTCTGTTATCAGTTGAAATGTCTAAATTGGTTTGGATGCTCTTACCAACTCTTCATTCCCCGTCCCCCACATCTGACATGCTGAGGATGGAATCAGAAACAGAGTTCTGGCAATGGCTTCAGCTGTGCAGCTGGTCACGCTCTGAAGCCAGGAGAGACTGGGCTCAGGAAAGAGGCTTTTCAACTACAGAACAGATTCTCCCATTAATCAGGAATGGCCATGGGAGGAAGAAGCTGAGCCAGTCAGCTACTGGTCTGGATATTGCTAATAATTTCTCTCTTTGGTTTCTGGAGGATCTGTGCTAGGATTTCTTCCAAAGGCATACAGAAAATATGATTTTGCCTTTGTATTTGAAAAGTTGGCAGCAATAATACCGAAAAGAAATGTGACCAGGGCCAAAAAGGTAACTTGAAACAAAATTAGGCATAAGTAAAATCAAATGACAGGTCAAAAAATACTAAATCTATTATGTCCATTCCTTTCAGAGGACTATAGAGTACTGTAGTATGAGTTAGTGTCTTGTTTTCTATCTCCAATTACACTGGAGAATTCCTTATCAGGTCAACGATAATTAATATTCATGATCATGACCCTGAAGTATTTCCAAATTCCGAATGTGTTTTATACTTAAGAATCTTTCTGACAACCAATTTGTTTATAGTATCTCTTTATTAAGTGTTTTCAGTCAAGGAACCAAAACATTCTATCTCAGTGCCTCTATTTACAAGCCTGTAATATACCCACAACAACTACAAGATAAAGTCCAATTTTTTAAGTATGAATGACCTTTTATGATTAAATTTTACTCCATTTTTTTTAATCATCAGACATTTATTCATTACCCCCTAGATGCCAAATATGGTCTCTACCTCAGGGAATATAGGCAGGCACAGAAGAGAGTAAACTGTGGTGTAAGTTCACAGCAAGTGTGACAAGGTCCTACCGCATTCAAGTACAGGTCCTCGGGAATGATCTCAACCGCATGGGTAAGCTCAGGAGTGTGTGCGAGAAGAGACGCACGTGCACATTCACGGGTGGCCTTGGTCCCCCTGGGGTTCTAGTATGAGAATAATCACGCCTGAAACAGTGGATGCATGTTGTCAAAAACTTACGAAAAAGAATCTGTGAACGATTTTAAAGGGAGGCTAAGCAACCTGTGGTAGGGGACGTGTTGGCATGCCTGGGGAAGAAATAAAAGCATTCGCCCAAGGTCGGAGAGAAACACTGGAGGAGGCAGAGGTGAGACAGCCGGAGAGCAGGGCGAGCAACTGTGACCGAGAGCCGCCGCGCTGGAAGGTCTGGGATTCTGCTTCCACGTTCCAATGAAACACTTTGAGGACTTCATTTCAAAGTATCATCACTATATGAAGAAAAGGACTCAAAATAACCTCTTCCTTGATACACTTTGATGCATTTCAAAGGGTAATTTTGACTCTGCCCAGTTTTTGCCCAGTCTTCCGCCTCTCAGAAAATGCTACCAACTGCTGAGGCCAGAAGCCTGGGGTCAGTCTGGAGTCTGTCTCATAATAACCTGACCCCCAAATCCAATCGGTTTGAGACTTTTAAGCTGAACCTCCAATGACATACAGAATCCACTCCTTTTTCCCCAACTCCTCTGCCAACACCCTTGTCCGCCACTTATCACCCTCCTTGGCTGTCCTTCAGAGCCCTATCTAATCCCCCTTTAGGTTTCACTCTAGCCTCCCGCTACATTTTCCACAAAGCGGCCAGTTGATCTTACAAAGGTCATCCTATCACCTCCATCTAAAGCTTAAAACCTTTTAATGGATTCTGATTACACTTAGAATAAATTAGGAATGTCTTATCTTATAGTCTGTGACCAGTCCCCCCCTACCTTTCTGACTCCCTCTCCTGCTGCTCTTCCTACCCTCACTCACTACGCTACAGCCAACACTAAATCCTTCAGTCCCTCAGCACACAAAGCTCTCTCCCGCCCTGGGGTGCTGACTACATGCTTCACTCCGCCTAGAATGCTCTTCCCCAGGCTCCTTGCACTTAGCTCCCAGCCCCTTCTTAACTTTTAGTTCAACTTAAACATCATCTCTTCAGAGAGAGACCATCTCAAGCCATCCTGTCTTGGTCTCGGAATTCTGTTACCCAGCTGCACTTATGTAATTTTATTTATGGCTCTTATTTATTTTCCCCATGAGACTGGAAGCTCAGGGCTACTGAGACCTTGTCTGTCTTGCTCACCTTGTATCTAGCAGTGTCTGACACAGAGCAAGTGCTCAATAAATATTTGTTAAATTAATGAATTAGGGAAAACTCACATTTGCTAAGGGCAGGTAATTATCCCTTTCAACATGACTTTATAGGGTATTTTCAACATATAAACCTCAGACAAAGAAAGCTTCTGTGAGTCAGTTGGCTTTTGAAAACTACTATTAGAGCTACTTTTACTTTTGTCTGTTAATAGCTGTGCATAATAGTATTATGTCCTATTGTCATGTCAGAACTACACAAATGGCCCACAAAGCACTGGTGAAGCAAGAGCCTGAGGGTCTCCAGTAGCGAGTGGCTAAGGTGACCCACGTGAAGGAAGGCAGATGCTACCAAATTCAACTCCTATGAAAAAAAGAGCATCAAAAGGATGCTGTTTGATATTATTCAAATTCTCAAGAAAAGCTGATACACATTGAAACTTAATTGGATGTAAAGTTGAGGAAATATGAAAATAGGATATGGGTGTTTCATTATGGGTGTTTAAATTGACGGGAAATCACATGCCACTGCTTCATTTTCTCAAACTTTAAGTGACTTTTCACTAGTGATAAATGACAAAATGGCTAAAATACTGAGAGCTGAAATAAAGCACCCATGTCAAAATACACACACTTAACAAGTTCTTTAAACTAGGGTCTCTTCTCAGCTACAAAAGAAACTCTTGAAGAAACATCTTTAAGCAGTTGAAAATCCAGATGAAGCTTCTGAAACTATATACAGATGAAATAACTTGAACACAGTGACAAAGATTCAACAAGTTCAAAACAGTAGGGCATTGACTACATTAAGTTTTGAGTATACACCCATATTTATATGTACATGTGTAGGTATCTAATTTTATGCAAAATTTGTATTCATGTGGGATTGTTTGTTTGCTTTTTGGTTCTAGGCTCCCTGTGAAACAACAAGCCATTCAATTAGGTCCTGCTATGGAGCACAGAGCAGAAACATATTGCTTTTGGCCTCATGACTGTCCTTTCTCGCTTGTGTAAAAAGCCTGTGTTGACTGTACTGTGAAAAATATTAAAGAAAGAAAAGTCCTACTGTTGTAACTGTGCCAAAAAAGTATAAGGAAACAAACCCAGATGCTAGAATTTGAGGCATTTCCTCTGTTATGTGACTATGTCCTTTAACTGAAGGTCAAAAGAACATTAAAGAGCTGAAATATTTTAAAGCCCAAAATGGATATTTTCATAGCCCTCTCAGCTTATGCATGTCAGTGACACACATTTAGCTGACATTTAAGAAGCAGAATTTATTCAGCAGCATTCAAGAAAAATCCTGGTATCGCTTTCAAACACGATTTATTTAAATTTCTAGTGCTTTATATTAATACAAACTGGTTCATTTCCCTGACAGCCTGAGCCCTTCCAAAATGCCAGTAAGTGAATAAAGTCATTCTTAGGCCCATTTTACATTTACTATTTCCCAATCCCTCAACATGTCTATAATGTTGTAATTTTATAACCTTTTTCTGGGGACATTTATTTTTGATGCTTCAGATAATAGTAAATATCGTGAAATATAATAATTTTATTTCACTTCTTAGGAGATACTTGACATAAGACTTATAAAAAAAAACCTCAAATGTGTTTTCTGGCAATAGAGAACAGTACCTCAGCCCATGGTAAATACAACAAAATCAATGATGTTACATTATGTTAGGAAAATGTATATCCAGTGGGCCACCCCATTTGGTTATATGACTCATATCAAAGTTTTCAAAATACATTTAAACAAAGAAATTCTCTTAAGAGACAGCAAAACTCTTGATGGAAAGGTTGACATGATTGAGGAATAGACAAATAACACAAAACAAAAATGTTATGTTAGTGTGTGATTTAATTAAAACTCTTTTGAAACAGTCATGCAACTATAAGATGTGGCAAAGATCTAATAAAGACCTCACATCAATCAAGAGAGCAGTAAAATACAGCAAAGAACTCCATAATTGACCATTCAGAGGCCTGAATGGTCAATTATGGAGGCTCTTGAAATACCCTAGTTCACTCAGGGTGGTCCAGAATGGCTTAACCTCAGAGATTTGGGGACCTTCATCCTGTGTTGATCTTCACCTGCTTCCCTAGTATTCTCCTTTCCATATATAGAATTAAAACAGTCTGTGAGTTCACAACCACTCCCCTTTTGTTTACCAGAATTCAGGGTTATTTACTGGAATGTTTTAAATAATTCTGTTGGGAGTCAGCATGGTTACTAATGGACATACCATGTAATCATGACCCGTAGCGGCTTGTCCACCCAGAGGGAGACAAGCTTTCTGACTCGTTGTTATAGAAATGTCAACACAAGGAAGGCAGTTTTCGACTTTATCTCTCATATTTCCTTTGCTACTCAATAGGGTCAGTTTCACTGGTGTGTGGGAAACAGAGAGACAACGCGGCTCAACAGCAACGCTGGGTGTGGCTGTTACAGTGATAAGAGAAATGAAAGTAGAGGGAGTTTGAATAATATTTATCTGAAGAGTCTTGCCTTGTCTTCCATAAGCCATTCACTAAGTGCATAATATTACACTGATTCTGTTGCAATGCACGGCCGGTGGTTAGGTTCTACGACTAAAAAGAGCAAACTTTTAGAGAACTCTTAATCAGAGAATGGAACACCAGTATCTGCACTTTCATACTTAATAACATATAGGTCACTGCAGGCATATACATACCAGGGAGGATAAAAATAATCATATGGTTGCATTTATTTCCATGTGTAAGCTGTATGTCACCACGTATGTGTATGTGCTTATATACATCTAGCTACAGAGATTCATATATGCACATGGGACATATGTGTACACAATGCACTTCTTGGACAGAAAAGACAAATACACATGTGGCATGTATGATTTTTTTTTAACAGAAAAAAACATTTCCTATGCATATGAACATACACTATTATAGAGCATGAGATACACTGTCAGGATTAAAGACGTTTGCTAAGTTATTGACATATCCAAAGGACCCCAAGGGAAACATTATAATAAGGCCTGAATTTAGGCAAATGTGAAGCTGGGCAAGGAGGCACAAAAGAACACAAAGGTAATATTTTTGAGAGTTCCATGTCACACTGAGGGGTGTCACCACAGCCTAAAATAAGTTTTGATTTACATCCTTTGAAAAATTACTGACAGAAAAGAACCAAGTTGGCTCTCAATCAGAAAGCATTCGGGAGGTTCCGCTGTGATCAGTAACCAGAATCCCAAAGGGCACTAAGAACATATAAATGGAACAATATTATATTTTCTTTTTACTACCACAGAGATAAGTAATAACTTTAAATGTTATAGGCAAGGTATTTATTTAGGAAGTTTTAAAACCTCACTAATTGCCCAGACCTGGGTCAGACACAACTGAGACTACCTGATTTTGTTTCATGCCTTAGGAAGGAAGCATACAAGGTCCTCTGCAACCACGGCAGGACCACTATGGAACAGGTCACCAGAGCCCTTGCTCAACGTGGTTTCAAGGACACTTCAGAAACCACTTTAAATGCACCACTGTCATGAACTCCAACTGCATCAAAACACTGATACAAGCATCCTTTCATGTCCACTGTTGCAAAAACACACCCATGATATTTATAAAAGCTGTGAGGCGGATTGGACTTTTTGGGGTTTTTTTGGCCAAAGCAGCAGAAACAGTAAAAAAAAAAAAAAAAATCTTTTATATAATGTAAATACATGAACAAGATCAGAATGTACTTTAGACAGCTTTAAAGTGTCCTCTGTTAAGTCAACGACCATTGGTCTTACCTAGCTTTCTAAATCTCAGGACTTTTCACAACAGAACATGGGAACATATTTTGAAGAGGAAAAAAAATCTAGTTTTTAAACTGGGTAAAAGGAAAAAAACGAAGAAGTACACGATAAAATATGAGTTTATTTTACTGATACTCAGCTTTTCTCTATGTCTACAAAACTTGGATTTTATCTACTGACAAATATATGGATATATTAAGAAAAAGAAGTACCAATTTTTTTAACATTATTAAATTCCTGTATTGTTCTTTTGTTATTGGAACAGGAAAAGAAAGGCTACTGATAAGGAGGAAGCACTTTACTTGCTTTTCGGGAAATTAACAACAACAAAAAAACCCTAGTGACAGAGAAAAGAATAATGAAGTGTAGGAAAGCTAGGAAGTTGTCAGCCAGAAACAAAAAACACATCCACAATTTAAAGGAACATTCCAGTCCCTTAAAAACTCACACAAATATTAATTCATCACGTGTTAATTCCTTCCCTCTTCCAACTTTACAAGCATTACTTACAGCTGTTACTTCCTCCTGATGCGAAAAACACTTAGCAACAGAGATTTCAAAATCAAAAGCAGGAAGGACTCTATCAGAGTATATTCCAAGCTCTAGATGTATCAACAACCCATGTGAATCCGTTATCATCTTAGAGATTATGCACCGTTAAAAGAATCCCCTCATAGGTTTCAAAATAAGTTATTCCAATGCACAGAAGAGCATGCTTAGTAAAGGTCAATGTAAACTAGAGAATGAGTCACATTTTATTTTTATTGGAACATTTCTTTAAAAAAAAAAAACCAAATATTGAATTTTAGCATTCTTCAATACCTTTCTTGAGAAAGTTAGACGTTCACAAAGATACAGGCACCGGTTCTAGAAGTAAATATAATATGTCTATGAATCATGAAATAGCTTTTAAATTGATTAATATAAGTTTCGACTTACTTTTATCAGTGTCTTCTAGAAAGCCCTCCATGCACACTACGCAGACTGTGAATGGATGCTCTGCCCTTACGACGGCCTGTGTGCCCATCTCGTGTCCCCCCCAGAATTCTCAGGGTGAGGTCCTCACCACTTCATCCTGAATGCTCCTTTGCAGCGAAGTCAGCCCCAGGTGCATGCTCCCCACGTGTACACGACACTCAAGAAGGGGCAGGATTAACTTGAGAGACACTTGCTCCATCCTAAAGAGCTCTCCTACTTTGGGGCTGAATTCCTTTAGTAGGCTTTTCACAATTAAAAAGGATTACAATGCAAATGCTGGCTAAAGTAACATTCTAGAGTAAATCAATAAAAGTAAATGATCTAATTTTTTTTTCTTAGATTATAGGTGGTGGTGGGAAAGAAAGAGGATGCTGGATTTTTGAAGTGGGAAGAAAACTGAAAACATAGAATGGGGTGGTCGTAGAGGAAATAAGACAAATTTGGCAATCTTTACCATTTTCACCTAAGGTTTGCTCTATTAACCTTCAATAAGAACTGGAAGAAATTGTAGCTTTGTCTAGAGGTATATCTTTATGTGTGGTTGTATGCTTTCAGGCCTGTCTCCTATCAATGAAGACATTCTTGTGTTTTTAAAAATTAAAACTCTCTTTATTCAAAAAAGTTTTTTTTTCCTTGGAAGATATCTTAATCAAGGTACTAGTAAACATGTAATACTGCCAAAGTTGGGAAATGAAAACAACACAGTATCTACCAGAGAATCCTTACCTATACTGATAAGTTTATAAGACTATTTGCAATGTCAATTCCTGCTAAAGTGATTATGTTTCCAAACTGTTTCCTGAACTTCCCTTTTAATGGACTTTTCTTTTTTTTCTAGAAGCAGAACAAATATAAACCACCAAGCGTCCCTGAGTTGTCCAAAATCCCAGATTGTTTTTGGAATACAAATTACAACAATTAATGAGGTTTTCATGGACTGAGTTTGGGAATGACAAATGCTATGGTCTATACCTTCTGGACAGTTGATGGAGAAGCTGCTGGCCTGCGGCAAGAGGACGCAGAAGGGACAGGCCAACGTCTCTCAGAGAAAGGGGGCGCTGCTGTGGGGAGTGGTCGCCACTCAGCTCCCTATGCAGCAGCTCTGAAGGCCTGCTGGGCGAGGATTCCAGATTCTTTGCTCATGTCAGGAAGAACCTTTGTGGGGGCCAGGGTTTAGCCGGACACAGCTGGGCAAAGCCGCAACTCAGCAACTCCGTGTGAGAGAGCACATGCCAAGCCCTGGAAGTAACTGAGAAGTCGCCTGCAGCCAAGTCAGAAACCACAAACACGCAAGGGACTGCTCAGGGCCATCCAGAAGCTAAAACGTTAACCTTGTAAAGACAATCCTTAAACCAACATCATTTAAGCATCCCTGATAGGTAGAAATAGAAAACTTTAAGCATGGCCCCCAAAGAACACCATTTCTCTGGCTGGAGGTATCAGGTTGTTTTTGTCCTTGTAACAATAACAGTAAGTATATTTTTACAAATATATACTAAGTACATGGTATTTAATCTCAAAACAAGCATACACTTGTAACAAAAACTGTTCACCTACAACTTCTGGTACCCCTGTACTAACCTGGAGTAGGTGAGGAAGAGGACAGCCGTTTGGGCTGCACACAGCTAGGGACAGAAGAGATGGCTTACAAGCACAGATAAAGAGTTAAAGCAAATAAAGGGAGGTAATCAAGAAATGGTACAGAACATTATTGGCGGTTTACACATAACTGTATAGAGAGCATAATTCCAAGGGTCAAATTGAAAATGTTTTTCATATCATGTATTGTAACCTCAAAGTGGATGAAAAAAATGTTCTACACACACGCACACGAACCACACACACTCCCTTAGCACTAGGATATAAAATATTTAATTAGGACTTTAAATTTTTCTACTGGACATAAGAAATGACAACAACCAGAAGGTCACTGTATAACTTCCAACAGTTAAAATGCAGGTATAATTATTCTAGCAACTGCTCCTCTCCAGCTGGTCTTATGCCAAGTTCCTTGAGTTTCCTGTTTTGATTTCCCAGATATTCGAAACCAGTTTCCGCCTTTTGGTAGCCCTTTCTCCCCCTGTACCAGTTATCAAGGCATCAAAACAACATTTTGCACCTATAACAAAACTCTAAGATACTGATTTAGTTGTCAGCGTAAATAAAAATCTACAACTTATGAAAATAAATAACTTTATCTCCACTTTCCCATGACATTGCTGGAATTTAAAACGAAACACAGATATTTAGATTTCAAAGTTTCTCTATAGATTTGTTCCAAAAAAGGAAAGTGATATTACCAATTAATGATTGTTTTTACAAAGGCAGAGGGACAGCAATACAGATTTAAAGTTACATAAAAGCCTTGCTGCCTGACTGAAACAGGTATCTTTAATGCTACCTGGACAGCTAAAGGAAAAATCAAAATCAGCTAACAGGCTTGGGGTAAATGCAGATTCCCCCATCCTGGTAAGTCAAAATCTCTGTGGGACCTTTGAACACTTTCACGTTTAAGAGACCTAGGAGATTTCCCCTGCGCAGGACACCCAGGCCTTGCCATACACCTCGAGCCCTATGTGGGAACATGGGCCAGGGCAGAGCTGGTGCATCTGTGGTCCCTGGGATTACAGATTTGGGGATTGCCACAGCTCAAAATGTCTCCATCCTGCAGAGTACCAGTGGCATGTGGGTCAAGAGGGAATTCTGTGACACTATCTCAAAGATAGAATGAATATTAAATAATATAACAGCTCCATTTAATCACATTTCCTTAAGTGTTTTTTGTTAGCATCCCTCCCACTGTCCAACTTCCCACCAAAAAAAAAAAAAATTTGAGGAAAAAAGTTCTATGAACAAAAGCAAACAGTATTATTTATCTTTCTAAATAGTGTCTATAGCAAACATTACAGATGGCATTGAGAGTTAGTATATCTGATCAGGCTATTGATAGCACAAGTTGTAAACTACAGGCCAAGAAAAAGAGAACCACCAAGAATACGAGTTAGCACTTACACTTTGCTTGTATGAAAGAAATAAATAAAATGTAAAAAACTAAAAACAGAATATTGAGTTCACAGAATACTCACATTTCCTTAGGTAGGAGTGAAATAGTAAATTTAGAGCACAGAAAAATTAATAAAAATTAAGGATCTGAAACAACTGTTATTTAAAACTAAAAGAAGAAAGTCTGTAACAGAAGCCATTTGTCTCTGTGCCAAAATTAGTTTAGCTTCGGAGGCTATAGCCCTACAATGTAAAATCAAACTTCCTTTTGTTTTAAGCAGCAGAAAAATACAGTTAAAACTTTGTATAAATGAATCTTTCTCGTCTTTCTAAACTTTAATTTCTGCTTGAGTGTGTATATGTTATGCAATGTAAGTTTTCAGAATGGATAAATGCTTTAAAATGTCATTTAAGACATTTATAAAATATCTTTTTAAAAAGACAAAAGCAAGCTCCCATGGTATATCTAAAAATGTGATTCAATTCATGCACCTGCACCTTGAAGGCTATTTAGAAAATGGTCTCTCAGTCAAAGGCAAAACAAAGTCAAATCAGTGGAAGCTGAGGGTAGTGGCGTATAGCGTGTGCTCAATACACCATTTTTCGAATGAATAAATTAATGAACAATAAAAGTGCCTCTGAAATGAAAAGAGCAACCTTGGAAGGTTCTTGTAGAAAAGGCTAAGGAGAGGATGCCTCTGGGCTGAAAGAGTGTATGCTATTTCTCTACCTCCCTATCCGATTATTTAATCATCTCTGTGCCCCCACTCTAAATGGCTCTCTTCTCAGGTATGGGTCTGATTAGCTCTCATGTACTCAAACCCTTTAAAAGTCTTTTTTTGAATAAGAGTACAAATCAATCAATCATTCATTCAGTAATTAAGATGATATATTTCGTTTTATGCATCCCAGTATCGTGAGTGCCGACAACTGTGTTTTGGGCGAACTTCTGGTTAGCTGACAGTAACAGACCTTAGGCTTCCTTACACTGTGCTAACAGATCACTCAACACTTCCTGTACCATCGCATTGTACAGGTGGTACAATGATCTCACTTTTGCTGTGTTAACACTGCCAGTCACTTTTTCCTCCATTATGCCTATCACTGTCACATTAACAGCCCCACACTCCAAAGTTGTTAAGGTACCACCTTCTCCCTGGGAGGATGACTCACAAATTCTTATCTCCAGCCCAGATCTCCAAGTCCAGATCCTTAACTCTCATCTTCCCCCTTGATTCTGCACAGATATGGCAAACATAAAATAAACTTGACATACACCTCATCCTACTCCCCATAAAGCTGCTCTCCTTGTATTGGCACATTCTGGTAGATGGCACCACTATATATCGTGACCATTCTCCTCCCTGCCCCGAAAGAATCTATCTTGTTATTCACTAACTCCTCCTCTCCAAATCTGGGAGCCTCCTCCTTCCTCATCCTCCACAGTCGATCAGCCGTGAAAGCCTGCTGACTTGACCACCTCAATTCCCTCCTGTCTGGGCCTCACTGTCCACCCTCTTCTCTCTCCAGAGCTGCTCTTAAATTCTCCTTTCCTGTCTGTTGAGCCACTCAACATATTCCTCAGAGCTGGATACAGTTCCCAACTCCTCCGCAAAGCCTCAAGCCTTCCATGATTTATCCATTTTATGAATGTACAGCAGCTCTTATTTGTCCTAAAGTATCATATGCCAAATTCTGATTAGCTATCTTTTCTCTAAAATATCTGGTAGAGAAAATACAGCCCCAAATTATAAACCATGTAAACATTCCCTCTAAGTACTTTTAGCTAAAACAAAGGAAGAATTTCTTAAGTCTCAAGTGTCTTCCTCCTTTTCCAAATGTTCATTGTGCAGCTCCAAATAGGAATAAGGTCCACATAATCTATACTATTCCAGTAACATAAGCAATGTGTGATGCAGCAATGGCTAAAAACTGTATTTAAAACACATTTTAAGATCCTACACAGATATCCCTTTGTTTGCTCTCTGATGATAAATCAGTGTGAACCGGGTTATTTTAATTTTTCTCTACACTCTCCCAACCTTCTCATGGAAAGGGCTCAGGAGTACGTATCTTTGCAGTCCCCAGTGTACTTATCATGGAGCTATGCATGTCTGAATGCTTCTAAATGAGTTAATTACATCGAAAATTACCTAAGTGACAAGTAGCTTTACTTGGGAGTCAAATTTAATTTTCCAAAACAAAACCGTTGTTAAGTCTTCACTAAATCTGCTCCTCCCCCTTGTCAAGGGCACCACAATTTGCTTAAACTCCCAAGTCTAAGAGAAATCCTTGGCTCCCCTTCCCCTCAACCCCGCCTTCACATGAAATCCATCAATAAGTCCTGTTAATTCCATTTCCAAATCGTATCTCAAATCAAACCATCTCTCCATCCCCAGTTCTTAGCTGCAGTCACCAGTATCTCTCACCTGAACTACTAAAAGAATCCCTACCTGCGGACTCAGCCTCCTCTCTTTTCCATCACACTCATTTTTTTCAGAGCACAAATCAAATTACGTTACACACTTGTTCACAATCCTTTAAACAGCTTCCCTATGTCATCATCACAAAATCCACATACCTCACCTTAATCTACGAGGCCCTTAACCCGCTCTCCCTCCCTCCGATCACACTGACCTTTCTGCTTTTTCTTGCTATTCCTTCGACACTCCAAACTCGTTCTCACCCTACAGCTTTCTTCACACGTGCAGCTCCCTCTGCATGGAATTCTCTCCCCTCAGATGGTGGTAAGTTTGACTCTTTACACTCAGATTTCAGTTCAAATGCCCTCTCTTCTTTGACATCTGTATCTAAAGCAATTTCCCCAGTATTCCCACAGTTCTCTATCATATCACTACGATCACTGTTTCTTCAGAGTTCTTATCAAACTATATTTCCTTATTCATTTTTGTGTTGTCATCCCTTCTCTTTTGAATATAAGCTCCATGAGGGCTAATCCTCAGCAACCAGAACTGTGCCTAGTACATATTTGGCACTCAATAAATATTTGCTGGATGAACGAATAGATAAAACGTTTTCCAGGGTGTTTTCTATCCTTCCTTGAACTTGGCATGGTTTTATATTTTTGATTACTTCTTGAATATATTATGACCGCTCTGAATTATAGTAATTTTTTTAGAATATAAAAGCTACTTACTAGTACTGGGAGGCATATGAAAAATTAAAAGTTCAACTTATTCATTGTATCATTGAAGTCTTTGGTATCCACTTTAACCACAATTACTAAACCCACAGTGGCCCCTCTGGAAAACCCTTGTGGCAGCCCCAGAGGCTGGTATTGGGTTTGCTAGTCTGGTCCCCTCTTCTGATGGTGCAACACTTTAACTTTTTGAACCTCAGTACAGCAAAAACCAAATCAAGGATGAGTAGGTAACGTGGCATAAAATTATAAGCTTTGTTAAGATCAAGGTAGGATTACTTGCAGGTCATTCCCTTTATCAGTCTTTCTCTTCTTCCTTGGAGAAATACATTTGATTCTGAAAAACCGTTCCATGCATAACAATGGCTGGCTGTTACTGAACATCCTCTATCCTCTAAATTGATGGTGTTGTGGTCATAGATTTTGGGAAAGGATTTTGGTAAAATCCAGGACCAATTCCTTCTCTTTTAAATAACTATAAGGAATACACGGGAACTTTTTTAATACCCAGAAATTGCCATTATTCTCCACAAATCTATAAATACGAGATTGAAATGTCCTGCAATGACTTCCACATATTTTTAAGTGCTGTCGTAGTTATACTTAGAATTCGCGTTCAGAATTCACCCCCAAATCACAGATGTGGGGACCCGTGTTTCCTCATATACTCTGGCAAGAACACTATTACTTCTGTCCCGCCCTCCCCAACTGTACACCTTAACACTACAAACTGCACAAGAGAATTGTCCTCAAAAGGCGGCTTTAACTGGAACTAATTATTCACCTTCCAATAAGAGACCATGAGAATCGAGTCTACATTTACCATGTCACCCATCGTCACTGGACTCACCCTCACTTGGCTCTGTAAAATCACCCCTGCCCCACACGACCCTCCCTCTCAAATCCTTCAACTGTGCCTTCTAGAACTCATGGTCTGTTGTCACTAAAATCCTATTTGCTGTCATTTTTCTCTCCAGATGCTCTCCTCACCTTCATGCTCTACTTAAAACCTGGATACTCCCTGACTGCTCTTTGTCCCTTGAAGTCCTTTCAGGTGGGAATGGCTTCATCCCTCACATTCCATAACTCCTGGGGGAAGGGGTAGGTGTCCTCTTTGTTCTCATTGCCGCTTTTATGTCACTATTCTGGTTGCCCTTTAAAAAATAAAACCTTGTTCATGTGAAACACATGCGATCCGATTACATGCCAGCTACACATCATGACAGTTATCTACAGAACTTCCAGCTCAGTGTTTCCTCTCTATTCATTGCTTCTGTCTCCTTCCCAGCATAGATTGCATGATAAGTCACCAAAACACCGGCATAACCCTCACTCTCTGTGCCCTTCTCTTTCTATAGGACTCATCAGGAAAAATCCGAACCCTGGTTAAAGTCATGTCTCCACCTCCAATGTATCTGCACTAGAGCTGAAGAGCACACAACTCTGCTGGCTGATCTCACTTCAAAGTTATAACCACTAACCCGAAGTAAGCTGTCAGCACTGGCAGGAGACCCTAACACATATCTCTAGTCAGTTCACTCGTCCTCTCGCTGAGATACCTATTTCACATTTTCTCTCCTTCCTCAATTTTTCACACCTCTTCTTCTGCCTCAGTGTCAGCTGACAACCTTGTTTTATACATCTCTAAGAAACAGAAACAATTTTGTGCCTCTCCCTCCTCAAAGACTTTGCTCCTGCAATCATTGCTGGTCTCTTTTTACTAGATTATTCTTGTCATCATTCAAACCTGCTGTAACATCGCCCACATTTTTAAAGTCCCTCTTGACCCTATATCCCCCTAAAACAACCCCATTTTTCAGTTCTACTCTATCACAAACATCTCAAAAGAGTTTTCCCATGTCTGTTACTTGCACTATTTATTCTTTTATTATTTCAGGTTAGGAACTCTAGAATCATCTTTGTGCATTTTCATCCTTCCCTTATCTGTTCGCAGATACTGCAGGTTCTTCTGTCAAAATGCGATGTGTCCACCTCTTCTTTACCGTTTTCCTGCTAACCTCTGCTCTGTGGCATATCAAAATAACCGAAACAGCTCTCCAGTGAGCCTCCTGACTGCAGTATCTCACTTGCTAATCCACTCCGCATCCCCCAACAACCCTAGTCTGCCTAACATTGATTTCCTCACGCTCTGCTTCTCTCTGCTCATAAACATACAATGACTACTGACAGCTCCTATTATCAGGTGTAAGCTCCCTAAACGATGTTAAAGACATTTCATAATCTGGTTCCATCCTGCCTCTCATTTTTATTTCCTATTACCTATCAACATAGAAACTTGCTCTTTTAGACTAGTTTCCCAAGTGTCTTACACGTAAGTCATTTTGTTCACATCCTTCCCCTTCCTGGAATCTATCACCACCCAAATTTTGAATTGTTCAGACTCCACCTCCTCCATGATACCTTATTATATAATTCTAGGTCACATTTTGTGGCCCTAAACTCCTACAGTATTCAGAGTCTTCATTGCTATTAATGATTTGATAATATATAGTACTATATCTTCATTAATTCTTTCCTATAAAATATACATACTTGAATACAAGTAGAGCTTTTTCTTCAAAATTGTTTCTCAGAAAAGGGAAATCCCCTAATACAGACTTCTTACAAGATCTCAAACATTGCAGGGTGCCTTCTCTTGAAAAGCACAATACTATTTGTAGATGATAAGTTAACTTAAGTGACCTCAACCAATCCTACTTTTGGATTATATAGAGGCCATCTGACAGAATTTGTTAAACAAGAAAAAAAAAAAGTAAAGAAATTTAATGAGCTACAACAATTATTCCTGAGAGAATAATCCCCAAATTGGAAGTGCTGTATATCATATACAGTCTTTTAAGGAATCGCTTTAAAAATCAATGCATTTAATCTTAGCATTGTAAAGATCATAAATATACACCTAACTAAATAAAAATGCAACAGCCTTAGTTTTATGTAAGAAGATACTCTGTGTTAAAAATAAAACTTTTGGGGATAATATGGATTCAAAATCTGTTACATTTCAAACATGTTAGATGGTAAGAGTTTAGAAACAGGATGTTAAATGGCTTGGCAGGTAACTTAAGCAAAGGTAACGACAGCATCTGAACAACACACTTTCATGAAATGTAAGACTGACAAAAAGCAATCCCCTAAATTGCTGTATTATTTTACATAATGTGATTTTAAATACATATGAGTAACTAAATTGATTATTTAAACAGACATGTGACCACTGCATCTACATCCCTGAAAAGTTATATATTGGCAAAATATTTTTTTGGCCAGACAATGGGATTGGGGACAGATGTGAGCAGAGCCATGAGTCAATAAAAATGAGTTAGAGAACTGACTGTTGTCTAATGTCATCATGTGACTGAAAAAAGACTTGACACGGTTAGTACTAGGCTCGTTAGTGATATTAACTAGGCTCGGATCCCAGTTTGGATTTTCAAATTCAAGGACTAGACTAAATGTTATCTTAGATTCTCTCTGTGGTTCTAAAACTTTATGTCTACTGTGTTCTACTATATTTTCTTTTAATGATTTAGCAACATTGGTAAATACAAAGAGAAATGCTATTTTAGAGGCTATTATAAATCTCTTATTCTCTATTACCATTTAATATGACTTAGAAACAATGCAATGCAAAAACTTCAGTCCTGATCTACTGCCCTGATGAGTCTGATTTTGGACCTCACAAACCTTTGGTATTCCAAACTGTATGACCTACCTATCTTAGCATGCATCGTTTTAGAGATAAAAGGTATTTTTAAGTATGTCTTATTCAATACTATTTTTCCCCAGGAGGAACCTGGGGCTGAGAGAGAGTTCAACGCTGGTCACAGGAAGGGCTGAGACCCAGGCCCAGGCCTCACTCTTTATGTCACCTCGGATGGCGAGCCGTGGCACTGAGTTCTGGCTATGCTACTCATGGTTACTGTAGTTATGAATCATATTTTCAAGTCCTCATTTTTCTAGGTTTTATGCATGAATGTACAAAAGTTATAAGCCATATTAGCATGTTTTTCTTGTTATTTTAATGTGATTTCTGATTTCATTCCAGAGGTGACGTGCCCAATGATCCATCTATACCTATGTCATTTTGCCCCATGGCAAAACCAACCTAAACCTTCAATTATCACTGCACAATTCTCCATCTCTTCTAAAGAAATACACTTTCTTGCCAGAGGAGTTGCATTTCTAATAAGCACTCTCCTCATGGAGCATCTTCCTATGGTAAATCAAGCAGAATGGACCTGGTGACGACAGATGCTGATTTCAAGCACACCACTTGTGAAATCATCCATTATGCAGAGGTGACCTAGGCAAGCTGGCACAAAGTACCCTGCTCATACCACCACAGCATTACTGTTCCACAGTTTCCAGGAAATAGACACACACAAGTGTGCACACACCCCATCACATCAACACCTGGTCCACTTTACGCATCTAGTTCGGGATTATAAAAGTTCCAATCTCTGTAAGCTTGTCTTTGTCTTTTCAAGCTCAAATACTATCAGTTCTCAGGGCTACACAACGCTAAGTTTACAATTATGAAAATGAATACTTACCTTCAATCCTCTTCAAAGCTGAAAGGCACATATCCTTCCTCGGAAACTCAAAGGGATTGTTGCAGGTCCGAATGGTGCCACACTCACATTTCCCATTGATTATATTGCAGCCAGAGACAAGGTTTTCATTACATGGTTCAACACCAAGCAGTTGGTCATCATCCCAGTTCTCATCTGTAAAACAATTAAGAACCACATAATGTTTGCTTGTTAGCTTCATTCGAAGGCCTGCTGGAAAGCAAAAATGTGCAAGGATGTCAAGATTAACATTCAGTTTTGACACTCCAATTTATGAAAGGCAGTTTGGCTACAATTTTACAAATGAATGACCTTACCTCCTAATAACTGAGAAGACTGAAATATATAGCCACACGCGTAGACAAATATTTGTGATCAAAAACCACCACTTCTGTTGTGTTATTACAATAACAGCTGAGATTCCTTTAAAATTTTTAATGTTAAACCAAGATGCCCAGATTTTCCTATGTTCAATCAAATTACAGAAGTCATATTCGTCAATCTACAACATTATGCCAAAAACACCCCACAGTATCTTATTCCATCAGGTAGAGACCAGCTTCAGGTTTGAAACGTCTCTGTAACTTAATACATCAAGGCAGCTAATAAATATAAAAAGTCAGACACCACCAAAAGTCAAGAATGGAATACAGTGGCAGAGATCCTCTCTAGCACATTTCAGTCTGCTAACATCCATCACTCTTCACATGCCAAGGCAAGGCTAAAAATGACAACAAACCGAGGGGCTAGAGGCTGGTGAGAAGCTGCAGTAGTCATATTCTGAACCTGAGACCAAATCACTGTCCTGGTCATGGAATGGAGTAGACTCTAAAACCAGCTTTAATGGAACCCAGATCAAATGAAACAAATGTGACAGAACCCTAGGCAATCAATTATCAATCCCTACTAATACTTTTCAGAGTTGAAACATCTCTTACAGGAAACCAGATTATTTCTCTTTGAATCTCTGGGATGTTATGTGGTTTTTTTCCCCTCTCTTAACATTATCTTTAATAGATATTTTATCACATCTTAACTAAGTACTGACTAAAATAATAAGCATGTTTCTGATATCATATCTAGAGAGAATTTTTTAAAGTGTTTGAATTTAAGATACCTTAAACCTGTTGCTCAAACAAAGGCAAGTATAAAGACATCTTAAGAATGTGTTTTCTAGAAAATGGTGTAAATGAATGGCGATCGTTTTTATGGGGATAACTTTTACTTCTGGTAACACCACTGACTTTCTGCGTAAGAAGGCAAAAGACTTTCACCAATTCCTGACACATCCTCATGCTCTAAGGATACTGAGATCCTCATTACAAACCCTCAATTCTTGCTTCTATGCCTTTGCTCATGGAGTATCAAGTGCCTAGAAAACCACCTTCTCTTCTTCCTCTGATAACTCCTATTAATCCTTCAAGACCCAATCCAAATGTTACCCTTTTTGAGAATTCTCCAACTGTGAGCGGCTCCATCCTCCATGCTTCTGCAAACACCTACGTAACCCTCTTGTTCCCTATGGTAATGATTTTTATGTTAATTAAAAAAAATGTATACACACGCACACATATATATATAGAACATCACAAGGAAAACTATGTTTCAATATAAAAATGTTTATATAATAAAAATCTTATTTAAAAAGTTTACTAGTAAAACATTAATGAGGAACACATTTTAAAGAAAGGCTTGGACATATTTTGGTACTTTTCTCATGAGAAATCATCTGTCCTTAGTCTCTTTCCCAGTTCAGCTCTAAGACTCTGATCACCTGGCTAGCAACAACAGCCCTTACAAGGGGTCCATCTCTAAGCCAATTTGTTTTCATTGCCAGATACTTTCTCTGCCTCCCTACAGGAAAACCATTTTTCCTGAATGTGGAATCGGAATTAAAAGGCAACTGCCCTTAATGCTCTACCTGGCTCCTATTTCTGCTTCATTCTCAGCAGAAGCCTCTTGGCAGCAGCAACGGGCTACACCTGAGGATGCACAGGTAAGCCTGACCATCTCCCCTTAGGAAATGCCACAGCCACTGTGTCCAGCCAGGATGCATCTGACCTTGAAGCCAAAAATGTCTTATATGCTTTTTTTTTTTTTGAGAGAAACTCTTTCCATGTCCCTACCCTCATCAATATTATTTTTTTCTTTGAAATAGTTCCCTTGGCAACCACTGCTTTATAGGATCAAGTACAGCATGCTCCTGAGACAAATGCTTTGTTTTTCTATTATAGGACATTATATTTTAAAATCACTTAACAGCCAACCAACAGGAATTGAAAGCAAGAATTTAGTGGGGTTTGATTACAGAAATCAAATTCTGAGCCCAGTCGTGCTTCTGACAGCACTTGGTAAATTCGATGCTTTTAAAATCTCTTTTTTCCTAAGTAAATCCATATACACAGTACAAAGGTCAAGGTTCCGATTCTCTTACATAGTTCCTGGTTTCTCCTTGGTCTGGTGGCAGGGGGTGGGGGAGGGGTGCGGAGAGAGGAGTTAAAAACAAGAGTACTGCCCTTTACTATATCCAGCAGTTTTTTCCTGGTACTCATCCATGTGACAAGATAAAATCTCCTAGAGTGAAAGGTCAACGCAATTGAGAAACCTCTGCAAACGTATTTTTAAGTGTGTAACTTCCGCAAGATACTAAATCAGGATGTTATTTTCTCTAAACGTAAAATGAGAAATAATTTCACGTATAAATTAAAATTCATGCATGGTCAATGTGTCCACATATGTTGAGTACTATAGTGACGTTATATCTAACTGCTAACCTGAAATCTCCACTTGAATGTTTAGAATAAACAGACATCACGAAATAGGATGCTTTCCCTCGAGACAATCACGGTGCTTCGGTCTGCAGCAGAATTACCTCATTTGTACTTCCCATTCCATGCCACAGAACACTCGTAAAATGTGTCATCAAGGGCTGAAATTTCAAAAAAGAACTCTGACTGCTTCAATCCAGCGCATTCTTAAGGGAAAGTGACTTTACATTGTTTATTCTTTTGTTATTAGTATTTACTGCCAGTGCATGGCGGTGACGAATGCGGTGACTGACTAGCACGGTTTGGTGCCACAGCTTCTATTCACACTAAGATGCCAGGAGTTTTGTCACCACTGGGTCGGTACCACCGGTGCAAATGTTGACACGGAATAAAAGCAAGTAACAAGGAAAGGGTTTTGATCTCATGTGCTTGCGGTCACAATTTGAGAACTACTATTCTGAAGACCATGTCCTGCTGGGGTACCTGAGCCAATGCAGCACAGGATCCAACAAAAGGACACTGAGAAACAACAAAGGACACTGAGTACCTCTCCTCCTAAGTTACCACTGAACCCTAACACACATTTCTTTAATGTGATTTAGCTAATACGTAACTAGTAAATAGGAAAATTAAGTCAGTAAAATGCAGAAGTATTGTTGGTACATTCATGATTTTTCTCAGCAGGTTAACGTCATAAAGAGACCAGGAGCAAGTTTTCTCACAACTAAGGGAAAAGTCTTAGTCATAAGTGAACTCCTTGCTGATAACCCTGTTTAAATTCCTTTAGTGCCAAGAAATGGCCGCTATAGTAGCTAAACTATTACATTAAACTATCCTGGGAGTTCGTGAGAACAAATGAAAAAGCTAGAGATGTTTTCCCCTGTATTTAAAAATCACAATGAAGAAACGACCCCTGCATCTTATTGTTTAGTTCAGATGAAATTGGTTCCGTTACAAGTGAATGTCATCCTGTGCCTTGAAGGGAGTAGCATATCTCAGGAGTGGGCGAGGCTGCCACCAATGGGCTGCTCTGTCTCCAGGTGCACATGACACGTGTGGCTCACCTGTGTGAGTATTCTTATTTGGATTCTGATTTATATTTATCCTCTGTGCACACAGTTCCATAGGTTTTGCGTGACCTGCCCCAAACCCTATTTTTTTAACAGCTCCCATATTTTTAGTGCAGTCAATTATTTCGGTTTTTGTTTTACTAGCGCACATGTGTGCTGAAGCAAAAACGCCTGTCCTTCCAACCGCCATAGTCAGTCCTGGACAAGGTCCTTCTGCTCCACAAAGTATCTTCCAACATTCTTAATAATGCCTGAGGTTTCTTCCTTCCATATTTGATAGGAAAGATTTTAAATGCAAAGTCTAGTTAGAAGAGAGTGTCGATCCTGAGGGTAGGAAAGGGGGCGCTGAGGAAAAGGATGCGAAGTGGCATCTTGGAATAAGCACGAAGACACATCCAGATCTGGCGAGCAGCAGCTCCTGGGGACACCCCCTCTCAGTGCCCAGGAGCTACAGGGACCAGCCGCGGCAACACTGCCAGACTGGTCCTAGATTCCACCTCTCTGCCCTTCAAAATATCTTTCCATCTGCCTGTTGATGTTGAAAATTCCACTAACACGGAATGAAATGTTTCAGGTATGACTGCACTTACTGGACAAAGCACTGTCCATCTGAAATACAACTTCTTGAAGGCAGAAGGCGTTTGCATACTAAGGGCTGTACTTTTTCTACCTTGTATCTGCTTAAGTTAATGGAGTTTACACCAAACCAAGATATAGCTGCACCCCGTTATGTGGGAATCCACTTACCAGAAATACGGTATAGCAGATATTAAAAAAGCAAGAAATAAATTCACGGCACACACTCAGAAGCTCATAGTAATGGAATTCTGTTGGCAGAGGAGAGGCTTCTGGGAATATATATCAAATTAATTCTCCAGCTGTTCACATATCCCTGTGGCTACAGTAAGATGCAAATAGCTAATACTGGCATCTCTTTCCATGCCAGCCTAGAAACTCCAGTGTAATGTAAAATTGTTGCTCTTAACGCCCCCAGTTCCTGGCTGGCTATCAGGCATTCAGTTCTGCTCAAGGAGGAATCTAATGCAGCGAGTTTTCATTCTCTCCGCTTCAAGCTTAAGGCGGGTGTTCCAAAAGCTGATGCTTCCCTCTCCCAATTTTCCTTGTGCTGTAATCAGTGCAAAGTAGGAAAGGCAGAATTATGGTTATCAAGAATGATTCATGTTAGAAAAATCTGTTTTACAGGCATTTCCGCAAAGTGAAACTATGTTAGGCATATGTAACTATACACCAGAATGGCCAAACCCTGAATCTAAAACAATGGAAATACTAAAATATGCACACAAATATTTTTTTGAAGACTCTTAAACCAATTAAAACCTTTAAGTTTTAACAAACATGACCACTGATTCATATTATGTTCAAGTGAGGAATTCTTTGAAAAATAGTACTGGCCCAATTCACTACATCAATTTACAGTAAATATAATGATAAGCAAATGTTTCATTGCTGTAATTGTTGTCGGACACCTTAGCAATACAATTAACAGAGGAAGACAAGAGATGAATTATAGGATGTAAATTCATTCATTCGTGCTTTCTTTCAGTCATTTATTGCTCAAACAGATATTGTTGTCTATTATATAGCAAGATGCTAAGGATTCAAGACTCTAGGAAAAAGGAATTTACAGTACAATTTTCTCGCCATTCTAATCAAAATCATACTAAGTGTGTGAATGAGATGTTTCTAGGAATCCTAAAACAGAGGAAAAGGTGAAGTAAGAGGATAATTTCCTATTCGATTGTAGGAAGCTAGTGGGGAACAGACAGCAGTTTAAGAGTGTCTCTAAAAGCAAGGAATTCATGCAACAAGGAGAAGAGAGACTGAGACTACAGAACCCAACTCTGCTACTTCACAATTCCACCTACATTAGGAACTATCTTAAATTGTATATACAAAACCAGTTCAGAGGTAGGGGAGGCCGTGGAGAGGCACCTGGCCTGGGAGATCACAACCTGAGCTCTCATTAGTTCACAGATCGACCCTGAACAAGGCATTTGGCCCTCTAGACTCCAAATGTTACTAAAATGGAGGTGGAATGGACAATTCATGAGGCTCCCTTAGACTTTCTCCTCATGTTTCCTTGACTCTGGCATCTTTGTTGAAATTGCACAATGCTAATAGTTTACTGGGAACAGTGTGATAGAATCATATGCTTATGGTATTTGAATGACAGGTATTAGATTGCTCATGTAAATTTTTCCCAAGCTACAATTACTTTGACTGTACCCTATGGTTACATTTCCTCTGCTTTGAGAGTGAATCTCAAAATTTTTTAAGGAAAATCTCAGGCCTCCTCCCCTGGCCCACGTTTGTACAACACTGAACGGGCCTTCTATTCAGGCACATGTCATTATTAAACAACAGTGTTCTCTGGGCTTGAATATCCATTAAAACATGTAACTCCATGTTTAACCAGCCTCCAAGAATATTGGTTTTTGATTATCAAATGTATTGCTTAAGAATTAATACATCTTAGTTGAAGGAAAAATTACCTTGGAGAAGTGCCTAATTGTTGCACATTTCCTCTCTACATCTAGATATTTTAACAGCCATGCTTGAATTACGTACGCCTTATGTGCCGCTTTCATTGCGTTTTATTTTCCTACAGAAGGTGCTTTAGTGTAAATAACACCCAGGGAGAGGTGCTATAAGAGGAGCCCTATCAAACTTAAGGATACGGAGTTCAGAAGCAACACCACCATAAAATAGAGTTCAACATCTGGCCATTCAAGTCTTTGGAACAGAACACAAAGCCTGTTTCGATTTGATCCAACTTACTTCTTCAACTTCATCTCTTCCAGTCCTCCCCTTTGTTCTAGTAACACTCGGTGTCTGTGCTCCCCAAATGCTGTTTCATGACTCCGTGGCTTTGCACGAGCTGTCCTCTCTGCCTAGAAAGTATCTTCTCTTAACCTGCTTTGAAAATTCCTACTCAGTCTTTAATGCTTTCTTCAGATTTCATCCGCTCAACAGAGACTGAATTAGGAATTATCTCCACAGGTCTTCTATTGTACACCTATTAAAATGAGTTCACTTATGGCAGAATAATGAAATGGCTCATCTAATCTCTTCCACCAGAGAGTGGCTTCTTGAAGCCAAAGATCTAGTTTGATTCATCTTTTTATCACTGGGCTATCACAGAGCTTAGCAAATAGTAGTTTGGCAAAATAAATGCCTGCAGAAGGAATGAACCAGAACAGGATTAGAAGAGGACTTGAATTTATACAAAGCAGTCTGAATCTTTAAGTGCCAAACTTTCTCTGGAAAGTGAGTTTGGTGGTAGGGAAAGAAAGTCAATTATTCAAAAATAACAGAAAAATCTTTGGATCTCAGACTTCCTACTGGTGAAATATTAACACTAACTCAAGTTTTCTTTTAACCTCAACATTGTATTAACTGACACTTTCACATATCAATAAATATTTACGACATAAAATATCATATTCCTCAACCATGTTAAAAAACTTAATAAACTCTATTGAATCCCTACCCCCTCTATTATGACCATAATTAGATAATATGACACAAGTTAATGCTTCCTGCCAGAAAGGTACTTGTGGATATGAGTAATGCTCAGTATCGTTTTATAAATATTAACGCTCTAACCTAAAATCTACTAGTCAAATGGCCAGGACCAGATATGAGAATGCCCTTTTCCTAGATTGTGCTCATTCAAAAGTGCAAACCACTACAGTGAAAAGAAAAATGTGACTAGAATTTTGAACACGAACAAAGTGAAGATGGTGTTTGGAAAATAAGCGCTTTAAAGGATATAAATTTTTCATTGTACTATCTGAACAGTTAGCACAGATAACGAAGCACTCCCCAAGACGAATCTTCTGATAACTCACATTTAATGAGCCATGTTTTTATGTGCCAGAAGTTATATGAGGCGCTTTCCACAGATTAACACATTTGGCTGAGGAGAGAAGCTAAGCAACCTACGTCTGGATTCCATACAGGCTATCATCAAGCAGGTGACAGGAAGGAACAAACCGGGAAGTGAGGTAGTCAAAGGATCTGGCAAAATTTCAAGTTCAAGGGAGTCCAGAAGGCCTGAGCATCAGGGACAAGAAGGAACACTGCTATGGAAGGAACACTGCTATTTTTCCCATCTCACTGCAGTGAGGGCCCATCTCGAGAGCATATGGCTGAGAGACTCACTCCTGATGGTCATTACCACAGGTGCAGGAAGAGGCCTCTCCAAGACACTTTCTGAGCCAAGCCAAATGCAGTTGCAAGAGCACCTTTGGAAACATCAGTAGAACAGAAAATTCAACAATCTCAACTATTCTATCATTTAGGAAACAAAGGTTTCTTTGTTAAGGCACTACTGCTTGCATATACAGTACAGCAGTATCTCGAAGATGCAAAAAAAAAAAAAATTTTTTTTTAAAGGTATAATTCTCTGTAAGTAGCCCTAGAATTTTTTTCAGGATGATAATTTTGTGAAATCAGTTAACGGTTGTTTTGTACGGAATGTTTTTACAAATCAACTTGACCACTGCTGTGAACTTTACCTTAATAATTTATCTGAATTCTTCAAAGTAAACCAAGTGGAAGATGATAAGCGAAAGAGTGATCAAGTTTAAATTCCAACAATTACATTCCTAGATGATCCGTACCATTAACTCCAGCACTGTTCTACAAAGAAATATCATCTCTAAGTATCATGCCTAAACACTCAAACCTTTAAATGCTTCCGAGAAGTACGTGCATCTGTGTTTGATCTTACATATTCCTACACACTCCATGAATCTCCTGCTTTCTGGTCCTGGCCACCAAGCACAATTCGCCAGTGATATTCAATGAACACTTCTTTGTGTGCAAAGTTTACAATTTCCACAGTTTACAATGTCATGAGTCAAAGTCTGATGTATATGTACAGATCTTTTTTTTCCCTAAAACATCATTAAAATTCACAATGCTACTATATGTTTATGTGGAAAGTAGTGTTATAAATGAGAAATAAAAATGAGAGACAACTGCGGTCTATTAAGAAACCTCATGCCATGCTGGGCCTGTCTGATATATGATTTATGTTAAAGACATCAACTTCTTGAAATTCATCCTAGAACTCTCCATCTAGAAGCAAATGTAGATCAGGGACAATGAAAAGCAGGACTCTTGCCTCCGTGTATGTCAAGAAATGGATACTAATATCTTGGGAGGATGATAATTTACACAGCAATGATTTACTCCATAAGATTCGTATAAAGTAAACCATACAAGTAAGTGTAACAAGACCAGAGAAAAATTAAAAAATCTTAAGAACATGTTTGAAAAATACATTTGCACATTTCTCATAAAACTGAAGTTTCCTCTATGTAGTAATTGAACTCTATGCAGACACTCAGCTGAGTCACTGAGTACTGTTTGAGGGGAGTCTCAGTAATGATATGCTAACAATATCGACACTATCTAAAAATCTTAATGGCTCCTGCCTATAGGGTCATGTCTGACGTCTCGCACTGATAAATGAGGTGGCGCCAGCTAGCCTTCCAGTTACTTCCCACTGCACGGCCAGCACCTCTTCCCTTCCAGGCCATGAAGCCTTAGGGCCCTTGTTGCAGAGCCCTCTCCACCTGGAACACCCTCCCCTAAGTATGTGCACGGTTCACTCCCTTACGCCCTCAGATGTCTGATCAAACTCAACTTCTGAGCAAGACTTCCCATTACCTCTCTATCTAAACCCCATGGTCCCTCCAAGTTGGTAGGGATTTTCATCTGCGTTGTTCACTGCTACATGTTCTGCACTCGGAACAGGGCCTCAGACACAGTAGGTCCTTCATAAATATTGACGGACTCAATCAAGTCCCTGAGCACATGGTGCATTTTCACTTTGACAGACCTTTGCCAATTTCATTCTCTCTTGGGAAGAAGGATCCTTCTTCCCCTGTTCAACCTGAAAATCTGCTACCATCCTACGGTGCCGATTAAACATCTCCTCAAAGATGTTTACTTGATTTTCTGCCACTCACGACACTTCACTTATCCCAAAGCATTGTGTGGTCTGTCTACAGCTAGATTCTGAGCTTCTCGAGGGTAGAAACTGTGCCTTCCCCATTTCTGTAGCCACCCTATGCTGAGCTGAGTAGATGGCAACATGGTGGGCCCCAACCCCCACTCACTGAATGGGAAAAATGAATGGTACACTGAAATAGATGACGACTTTATGAGGTAACATTCCCAATAATATCATGCGGGGGTGGGGGGGAAGCAGGAGCTTTAAAGACATTCCGTGGGTATCTAAGATTCAGGCGTGCTTCAGCGCTTCGATACTTAAGCATTTATATTTAATATCTTTCTGGAATGTTTGAGATGCAAAAAAAATAAATAAACTAACTATAGTAATTCATGCCTCCAGGGACTTAGGAAGCAGGTACCTTTGAGTATTTTAAAACATCACAGTGTCAAAGAATAAAGTTGATAGATTTCTACATTTCAAATTAGAATACATGCATGCATAAACATATACATATAGAATAACTATTTGCATCCTAAAGGAAATATAAATAAAACTCACGTGAATCACCCAGTCCTTTTTCCACATGCTACAGCAATATGTATTCCTACATGCAGTTAGGTAGGTGGATTTTCTAAGATCATGATTCTGCAAAGTTATTCTATTTAAAGTTAGTCTTTATAGTGTAAAAGAAGTCATCAGAAAAGTGTTCGAATGACAAAACTCACAATTTGTGGAACTATATCTACCTTAACTCCTACCTGAAAGGTTAAAAATGCCTATTTTATTAGGTTCATGATGTTTCAAGAACTAATGGCTTGGGGGATATAAAAGGAAATACTAAAGGTAGACAATTCCTAAAGGATGCTCTAATCAAATCTATATTCTATTTAACATCAAGGATCATCAATTAAAGGATTAGAATATAGAGATATGTACCTTTAAACTTACATATAAGCACTTAACATGTTCTTTAATAATTCAGTTGATTTAAACATCCAAATTTATAGATCATTAGGTTCTCAGGGCAGATCATAAGATATACACCTTGAATAGTGAGACTGGCCTGCTCACCTGCTGCAGCCTGCAGTATACCACTGGGCCTCAAACTGGTGGCTTTGGTATCAGTTAGGTGGAGGAAGGGGTGCTACATTCCTGGGGTTTGCAGGTCCAATGAATGAGTCTAATAACTAAGATATTTCTGCTTAGAACCAAGGCTACTATTCCTAGGGCTTTGTACAATGTCATGTGAGAAAGGAAAAAGAAGATCAGTACCCTCAGTTCAGAGAGGACGTGGCATGACATCTAATTCTCCTTCAAGACAGCCCTGGGCATGGGAAGAGTCAACTGACTCAACATGGAAAGATTCCAGCTCCAAAGGAAACCTAACCTCTTCAGATTTCGCTCTTCTTCAACAGGTGTTTCAGAAACACTCTGCTGCCTGTGGTCTCTACTCCTTTCCTATGAGCATGGAATTTTAAACATCCCCCACAAATAGCTCGTTTGCCTTCCTGGAAAAGCTCACATGCATTTTGGCAACAGCGCAACCTGCTTGTGGTTTCACAAGGGTTTGCATGAGGTGGGTCCAAGCCCTTGCTCTGCATCCTGGTTCTACAACAGGCTTTAACTGGTAGGAAGTTGAAGACACAAGGTTCTCTCCTCCTGGAGAGGGGCAAGGAGCTGGTAGGGACATCCACATCCTGAAGCTCAGCCTTGTTTTTGAAAATTTCTTTGAGGAAGGTAACTGATCTGAGCATGGTTCAGGGGGCCCATCTCTGACAGAAAGGGTTAGGACAGGCAAGTGTCGATCAGCCTTGCACCTCCAGGTACAGCCACTCCCTTTACTAACCATCTCGCCATGACTGTCTTGCCAAGGGTGAGCGTGTTAAAAAGCATTGGGGTCTCAAACCTGGGAGTCAGCTGGGCCGATGTGGGAGGCTACACTGTCCAGCACTTCCTTCCCCTCCATCCCACCCTGAGGCCATGGAGCATTCCTCCCCCCTCCCTTGAGTCCTTCCTGTTTCCCAGGCCAGGTCCACCCAGGACGCTCCACTGCCAGGGGTCAGAGTGCCACATTCCAGTGGCTTAACACCCTGGGGGAGGGCTCTGGATTCCTTCATGGGGGGTGAGGTGGGGCCAGGAGGCAGGCGGGGAGGCGGGCAGGGGAAAGTTCAGCACAGGCCAAAGGGACCCACTGTGCCCACTGCTCTGGGACCAAGGTCATGGGGTGGGGAAAACAACAGGGGCCCCAGAGCCCCCCACACAAGGCAGGCAAGAGAGAGCTCCTCAACCTCTCTGGGTTCCAATAGAAGAAGAGGCCATCACTGCAAGCACAGGAGAAACTGTAAAAAGCCTGAGAGATCACAACATAGAGATGCCTGAGGGCCCGTCCAACTTCATAATTCTGATTCCTGGTATAGCAACAGTTCTCTGACCTCAGGCATTTTCAAGGTCAGATGTGTTTTTGGCTGAAATAGAATACCGATTTCACTCAGAAGGCAACTAAAGTTCCTTAACCTCTCGAAGCAAAGTTCTCCTCTTGCAATACTGGATTTCTCTGCCTGTGACTCAGTGTCTTCTGGACTATCTTGGTGTCTCTCTTGTGATCTGTGTTCTTCGAGTTTTAACTCTATAGAGTCTGGGCTCAAACTCTCAAGCCCTGGCCCCTCACGGGCCTAACTCCCTCTCCTCACAGGGCCCCAGGGCTTGTAAAATCAGGCTCCAAGAAGTGCATTCCATCAAGGTCACCCTCTGGATCTAAGGGCCACAACATGATGGGACTTGACAACTCAGGCCCCACCTGGACACAAGGGACGTGCTGGGAGAATCATGACATGGTCCCAGTGCTGAATCCCTCAAACGCAGAAGACATTCCACTCCACTGGAGCCAGAAACTGCGGAGGAATGAGAAGCTGGAGCCCAAACTGGTCACCTGTGAACAGGTGAATAAGCTGATTTCAGTCTGGGCTTGGCATCTCCTGTTTCATCCCGAGAGAGTCAAGGTGACTGTCTTCTCCTGGAGGATGAAGGAATAGCAGGACACAGTGGGCCTGGCCTTCGACCTAAACAGGACAGAAGTCAGCCTGCTCATCAGGTCTCTGATTGATGAGAATGGAATTTGGAAGGGGAGGAAAAGAGATATGGTACTGGGGAGATTGGGAAGAGGAAATAAATGAAGAGGAACCCACTTAGGGCTGCCATTCATGTGTCACACAAAGTCGTAAAAAGCAATGTTAGGCAGGTTCTGCCTATGTAAGACATTCCATAGAGAAAATAAGTGGTCAAAACCCGCCAACTGTACTTCCACTAAATGCCTCTTTCCTTTTTTAAAACCATTGCTTTTAATAAATCCCTATGAGTAAAGTCTGACAGCAAAGATGAAGTATATGGATAAGATGATGAAAACAATCCTATGAAAAGGTTCCCTGATGGAAGTCATCTCTTTCAAAGCAATTGCTTTTATTGGGGGGGAGGGGGGAGACAAACAAAAAAACCCAGAACCTCTGATCAATTTTCACCACCTTCCTGTCAATACGGAACACTCCCCTTTATTTACTAAGACACAAACGCTAGTGAGACAGTACGCTTTCTGTGTGGTGAGTCATCTGGAACTAACTAGGTTTTGGACTTTTCCCCTCCAAGTACATACTACCCTTCCTAAGAAAATGGTTCAGTGTTCTGTTGAGTAGAATCTGCACACTGCTGCCACGTGCTGCTCTGTCTCCCTGGACCGTTGCCGCGGACGGCTCCATTGTCAACGCTGACTCTTTGCACCTGAGCAATGTGTGGGTCTACAGCAGAAGCGGTGAGATGGCCCGTAAAGCAGGCCCTACAACCGTTTTTCCTTTGATGAAGGTCAGGTTTTCAGTGGGCTGCTTCAATTCAGGCAAGAGATATGTGAGAAAGATGGATGGCAACTGTATATTCCTCTGTTCTTTTTTATAAAATGGTGAATCCTTTAATCCACGTGTGAAACAATCTTGCCACACAAGAACCACGCTGCACTCTTTGTATTAAAATAAATTTATTTTTTTTTAAGTTGGGTACCAAGGGAGAATTTAATGTTTAAAAAAAAAATTCTAGAATACACTGAGGCCTTAAAAAAAAAAAAAGAAAGAAAAAAAGGAAACATTATTGAAATGACAACAGATGACAGAAACGGAATTTTAAAAAGCAGGAAAAACTGTTGTGTTTGAATGAGCATGTGTGTGTTTGTTTAAAGCTCTTCCAATTACTCCGTGTGGAAAAAAGGATTCTAACTATTGTTGCAATCTTGTTACATAAATTGTTTTTTGAATCAGTGAACATTTTCAGTGAAAAGTGAAAAGCAGGTCTATGTCCTCATCACTTTCGTAAAATCATCTTTTCCAAATTGTAATCTCTAGGAACTTGGTAAACTCTTGTCTGTAGGATCACAGTCTCTACCAAGAAAACAAAAAGATAATGTCCTTCAGTCCCTGCCACATGAAATACTACCAGCACAAACTTTTAAACCAACTTTAACTTAAAAAACAATGACTTAACTCCTTCTGTCAGAGCTATGATCTTCATCCTGAGTACAACAGCCCCTTCCCCACCATGTCATTTGGACCACTTGGGGACCATTTGTTCCTCTGATAGCAGATGAGCAGTAACTCTGAGAGCAGCCCTCAAATTCAATACCCCACAGCAAGAGAGAAACAATCACATCAGGAGGCACCTGCCTCAGGGGAAAATCATGAACAAAACCTTCTCCTGAATACCTTCCAGCCATCAATGTGAAGAAAAATGTCCTGTGATTTACTTGTTAACTTAAAGCATTACTGAGCAACTATTACTTACATAGCCCCATGCCAGGCACTGAGTGGGCTGCAAGGGAGCCAAAACCTAGTCAATTAAAGAGCACCTTTCTACCCATCTCCCAGCTTCACAGCAAACCTCAGTTAGAATGCAGAGTGAACCCATCGAGAAAGGGCAGAGCCTGGGCAACAGAGCCATCAAATATGCTGGGGTTTGAAATGTTCCAATAACAATGCTTACTGGAAATAAATCACCCGATTAAGCTGTTTTGCCCTTTCAAAATTACCTTGGGAGCCAGTAAACATTAATCAAACTTCTGACACACTGAGTATGTTAGGTCGGCCGAACAAATCATAGGCACATGGTTAATGATATTGAATTTGGAACATCTTACTACCCTGCCCCCAACCGGGGGGTAAATGTTTTCATGCCTACAATGCTTTATTGCAACCAAATATTACTTTTATTTTATGTTGAGATGAAAAACTCATTTTTCCATCTTCTGAATATTACTTAGTCAACAAAACATTTAATGAGTACCTGTTATGTATAAACGAGTGTTCGATGCTGAGGTACAAAGATACGACAACCAACATTTGGCATGTGCTTACTATGTACAAGCCGGCATTCAAGTGCTTTATCAGCGGTCCCCTTTTTGGTACCAGGGACCAGTGCTCCTGAGAATCTAATGCCTGATGATCTGAGGTGGAGCTGAGGTGGTGATGCTAGCACTGGGGGGCGGCTGCAAATACAGGTAAAGCTTTACTCATTTGCCTGCCCACCACTCACCACCTGCTGTGAGGCCCAGTTCCCAACAGGCCACGGACCAGTACCTGTCCACAGCCAAAGGGCTGGAGAACCCTGCTTTACATGAATGAGCAACTTAGTTATTCCTTATAACAACCCTTACAACGTAGATACTATTATTATTCCCATTTGACAGATGAAAATTGCACACAGAATTCAAGTAGCTTAGTCGGGAAAACACACCAGGCAGTTGCTAGGCAGGACTGTGAAGTGACCTTAGAGCCAGAACTCTTGCTAGTATACAACATTGCCTCTCGTAAATAAAGTGTTGTTTCTACTTAAGGAATGTATATCATCGAAATCCCTCCCGAGGAAGTCATATTCTCTGGGAAGTTTTTCCTGAAACTGCATCCCTAACGCTCCCTGGCAAATGGAAGCAATGTGTGCTAGCCATACAGATGGGTAAGATGCCCCTGCCCCAAGACTAGGGCGATTCAGTCTGGTGAGCAAGCAACAGGGCCCAGGAGGCAGGACCAGCACTGTGAGTGGGGCCAGTGCTCCTGGTAAAGGCACACAGGGGCCTGTAGATGAGAAGAGCTGTGGTCGGGCTGGCTAGGCAGTGACCCCAAGCTGCCAACAGCAGACAGCACCAGTGTGCAGGGCTGGAGACGACCAGAGCAGTGGCTGGAAGGGAGCACTCCTGAACACACATTGGGTGGATGCAGGGAAAAGGATTCAGAACCTGCCCAGGGAAAACTGGCAGCCAACAGAGGGATAAGATACTCGGGGTGGGGGCGGGAGGGCTGGGGACTCAGAAGCAGCCACCCTTGCTCTCAGTACACTGGAGATGGGGATGCTTCGACAGAGCCACAAACTCCCACATCCCACAGCTCCAGCCCCAAGTGCTATATGCTTCTAGTATTTACATAACTGTCTTTTCCCAAGATGCTTGGTGCTCACATTATTTTTAAAAAATATCCAGAGGGTAGGGGGGAAGAGGGAGGTAGATAGGGTAAAAGGGGTCAAATATGTGGTGACAGAAAGAAATCTAACTATGGGAGGTGAACACACAAAGCTGTGTGTGTGTGTGTGTGTACGTATATATGTGCCTTACTGTTAAATTGTACACCTGAAACTTACTGAATTTCGTTAACCAATGTCACCATAAAAAAATAAAAAATAAAAATAAGTTAAGTAAGTAAAATATCAACTCTCTTGGCAAGTCAGGAAGTTTCTTATTTGACTATACATTCAGAAAGAAAGGGACCAGAGTGATCGTGGTTGGTGGCTAGGAGTGACTTTGGAGACATCCACCAAGCGAGATCCAGACACTGAGAGGAGCCCCTTGGAAGCACCGACTTCAAGAAGTATAAGTGTGAAGCTGCCATAAACAAATCCATCCATAAACAAATCCATTCAGCGTCACCCCTGGCAAGAATTTCTGAGTCTGCGACCTCCCTCAAACTATATTTATGCCTTCTCCCACAGTCTCACATCTCAACGGCCAGAAATAAACCCAGGGCTCTCAAACCTGAACCTTTCCTCCTCCCCTCGCATCCTAGTTGGCCAAGCTCCAGAGCTCCATCAGCAAGGAAACATAGCCCAGTGACACTAGACCAACCCGCATCTACTGTTGGAACCTTCATCCCGATCCCAGAGGCTTTACTCTCCACCATGTGACAAGGAACATAAAGATCCTTCAGCATCCATTGATTGAAACATTGAGAATCACATTGTTAAGAGCTTTTGAAAAGAAAACATAAGGCTTTTGGGTTGATAATAAAGATCAACTGATTAATGATTAACTGTTTAGTACTGGAGACAATGTATTGATTACTACGTTTAAATAAAGTCTTATAACTGGTTGCAACAAGAGCAACAGGCCATACCTTGGAGCAGAGCTTAGGAGTTTCAGGCCCCCCTCTACAAACCTTTCCCAAGAACTGTCAGCTTTCTTACACCTTTTTATTTATCCCAGAGACACAATTTCGGCATACATATTTTGGTGGTGTTGGTGGGCATCAAATATTTGCTTATTATTGTTGAATATAAATACCTCTTGAACTTTGTGCTATAATTATTTAAAAACTTTAACACACTTACTGACCTTAGCTAATGGTATTGTCCCATGATATAACTAAAATTCCACAAATACTCTTGGTTAAACTATTACAGTTGATGTAATGTCACCTTCAAATGTTTCAGTACAAAGTATGCTTTTTCATTTTAAATCAGTATGTTATCCGAAAAGTATATAAATTCCAGTTGTGCACACACAATCACTTTGCTATATGCTGTGGCTTAAAGGAGACTAAACAGGCTTTCTCTCCAACTAATAAGCACAGGTAAAGAAAGGTCCAGCGTTTTCTGGACTGAATGTTTTGATTGGTATATAGCATTCACGATTTATAAATTTTCAGAGATTAATAACTCAAACAGTAATTTAATATTAAAGAGGTAATCAAAAATTTGTCTTCCTTTTGATAAAAACGAAAAGCACTTAAAATTTATAAAAAAAATATTTGAAGCCTGGTGATTTGATTTTTGCATACTATTTGAGTAACTGGTTTTGAGAATTTATATTTTTAAACATAACAGAAATGAATCTGAAATATTACAACAGATGCTATCTATACCTTTTGAATATAAAACCAGTATCTGAGTTGTAAAAACTATTAATATCATATCAGCCAATAATAACAAAAGGAAATAAGTCTGTTTTCCTCATAGAATTTCAATAAACGTAATCCTAAAAATGATTCGAGTTTTTCCAAATTTTATATATGTGCTACTGAATAACTTCTAGGCCTCTGGTTTTCCTTTATAAAATAGCAGAAGTGGAAAACCATTTTAAATCCTCAGATAAAATCCTTGGTAACGAGCATACATCACTTGCATGCAAAGCGCAAAGGTGGCAAATTAATCTTGAAGTTAATAGCTACTCCCTATTTAGGACACAGTTAATTGTATCCATTTTTCATACAAAATAAACATTTGCAATCCAATAATGCACTGCAAAAGAAAAAAAGTAACAGAATTAAAACGTCCTTACCCAGTGGGTTAGCTATTTGCACAAAGTGTACAAATTGTTACTTAATAGAGGAAAAGGTTTTTAAAAAGCTTCAGTGTCCTTAGAGTCAACATAGTTCTGGTGGTAGCAAGGATATAAGACAAAACAATTAAGGGCCACAGTCCTCCTGTCACATGCCCTAGACACAAAGGACCAGGTGCACAGGTAGAGAGTAGTAAGAGCCTGAGTAAGGACGGGGAAATCAATCACGCTTGGAGCACCTAGGCATTCATGAAAATAAATTAAGCTACACAGACTTTTCTCTAAAGTTCACCTGGAATGGCCATTCCCTGCCCCTTCTTGCCTTTCAGATAGTCCTGAAAGGAAATAAAGTTGAAGTTTGTAATCAGTACATCTCCGTTAATCAACTCTAATTATAATAACGAAGACTATATAGTAGCATAGAAAAACGCATTTAATTTTCAGTGGAAAGAAGAATTAAGATGCATGAGAAATAAAATATGTATATAGAGGAAGATTAGACAGGATATATATACTAGTTTTGTGTTTTCGTGTATACACACACACACACACACACACACACATATACACGAAAACACAAAACTAGTTCTTGTATTTGTAACACGAGCATTTTGGGTCATCTTGTCTTTTCTCTATTTCCCAAACTGCCTAGTAAAGTTACGTTGCCTTTATAATAGTTTTCTTAAAAGAAAGGCAGTAGACCTAATATTTGGCTCCAGTATATACAGCTAGTTTCGGGAAATAAGATGTTCAAGAAATAAAACTACAGACACGGAATTTAGGTCACACTCTTTGGAGTGACCGTTAAAGGGACTTAGGTCTCTTTACAAATCAGGAACTTTTCCCAGATGCAACCAAGCTCCAGGAATCTTTGAGTATGAGGAGTTCTAAAGAATTTCTGTGTCTGTCATTTTTGATGGTCTACATTTCTCAACACAAAACATGGGCAGGACATCAGCAACTATAAACCTGATGAAGTGTCTCATTAACAGCAGAAGAGAAGACACAGGAGTGAGATGACCACAGCTTCATGCAAGCCACTTAGGAGACTATCTACATATATTTATTTATATAAATAAATGGTCAGAGACCAGAGAGAATTTCTTTTTCTGTTGGAAGTAACAGAACTTAACAGCTCCCATTAGAAGAAGGTGTTATCGTGGAAGAATGGACATAAAGTGACTATCAGGACAAGAACAGTGACCCTGCGAGACATTTTTCTACATGTGTGAGAGATGCATATATTAATGTGTTCACAGGCGCACATAGCATGATTTGCAAACTGTGCACAGCTGTCCACTGTAATGACACAGTTTTCCACTGTAATGAAAGACAGACAGAAAGAAAATGTCTGTTTCCATTAACTCTAAATCACACACAGACTCGGGGACGCCTTCCAGCTGCATTCTGCCAGTCCACTAGCTCCCCTGCAAGGCTATCCCTAGGTCGCAGACGACTTCATTCCTACCCTTCAGAGAGCCTCATCTGCTTGCTTTCTCCCCAAACGCTGTCTCTGGGTCCAGCTGTAGGCACAACAGGCCAAACCCTGGTTCAAGAAACCGATTTCCCCAAAATAGCTTTGAGAGGCTCTTTTTGAGATTCGGGGCAACACAGCTATCTGTATAACTGGAAATGGTACTTGGTGGTTGCACTTCACACCCACTCCTCCAGGCCCTGCCTGCTAGGAAGTCTACTTTTCGGTTACAGGGACTGTTTACCTTGGCTTACAACTGAAGGGCACTCCCTCTCTCAAGTGTGTTTCCCAGTCCTCTGCCTCCATTCATTTATTTTATTAGCGGCAGAGTAAATGTGCTATTCCAGTAGCAAGAACAGCTCTGGGTCCTTCACCTACTACCTTGAAATTAACTGAGGAATTACAGGTTCTGAGATAACCTAGTATCTGAGTCACAGCTCTGATTTTTGCAGCATCCACCATCAAGTTAAACACTCCTTCTGCTGATAAAGCCTTAGAGAAGGCAACACTCGCAAGGAGAACACACTTGTGCCCAGGCCTGGGAGCTGACTTTTTCACTTTCGACAGCAATGAAGCCACATAAAAGTTTAAAAATATGTATTTTTAAAGCGTTACAGGAGAATCAATAGTGGATCCTTAAAAAATCACCTTGCTTAGAATCCTCGCTTCTCATTGCATCATGGAGAGCTACAGCTATGTTATGAACTCTACAGCTCTAACGTTACTTAGCCATCCGCTCCAGCTTCCCCTCCTCCCCTTCCCCAAACTTTTAGGAGTGCAATTAATAAAAGGCTCTAAAGTGGGTTACTGTAAAGCCAACAACCATGACAATAATGTTAGAAATAATTAGCATTAAGTGTGCGATGAGCATCTTAAATGTGGAAAAGATGAAGTTGCTGCAGCAGAGACATCAAAGAAAATGGGGCTATAAGAAAATGGAGCTCTCTGGGCACATCCACCAGGGTGATAAAAGGGTATGTAGGTGCCTGAGCATATACCAGGATAACTGTGTATACGTGTTGATGACCCTGTATATTTTATCTTGGCCAAACCTTCCTTCTTTAGCAGTTAAAAAACTTAGTGCCAAATGTATCACCCAAAGGTTGTAATTTGCTGTTGTATCCTTAAGTGTCCATTGTCTTACCACCTTAATTTGTAAACCACCTTAAGATCTTTAGAAAAGTAAACAAAGATTTCATGACTGGAGCTGAAGGAAAAACAACTCTATTCTGCTAAATAACAAGTTGAGACTCCAGTTACTCGTCATCATGAATTCCTCAGTCCCTGAAGTCATAGGGTTTGGAGAAAATCCAAATGGGATTTTGCTTTTTTAAATTCCTTATATTGCATTCCTACGGACTTCCTGTTCAAACCATTGTTGAGGCACTTTTATTATTCACAGTCACACACTTCCACCCGTATGCTGTGGACTTAGGATTTCCTTCCCCCCCCAAAAATTCCTGACATTTGGAGATCACCTGGAGCAGTAAATAGGTTGTGTCATTCACGGCATGGCACTCGGCCTGAAAATTCAATATATGTTTAATTAAACTCCCTCCTGATTAGTCAACATACATGTTTAAGACCCAGCCCTAGATCTCCTAAGAATACAGAAGTCTGTTTCATGATAATCAATTATTCATATGGTCATCTGAGGTGTGTCTGTAAAATAATCCATAACTGTTCATCACTTGTTTACAAGCTGCTCATCACCATAGTATCTCAGCTAGATCCATGGTGGGAAGGTTATAAGCAGCCACCCACGAGGAAAATTCTTACAAGCTGATGAAGGGTTGGTGAATGAAAGATGACACTTTTATGACAAACTGGTAAGAGGAAAAGTCCTCACAAATAAAAAATACCTTTAAATAGCTGCCAAAACAACTACAGTTAAAACTAACACATCGTAGCCAAAATTAAAAAAATAAATTCTAAGAATGATTTGGGGTAAGGGGAGAGGAAGAGGACATGGGACCTGGTTAACCTGTTTTGAGCTTCCTTCTGCAATAATATGACTTCTCACTGGGATCCTCTCAACAGGTACAGTCATTTGTTTCAGTTTCCATAACACAAACCAAACAGTTCAGATGGGAAAGTTTTTGTATAATATCTTGGATGACCTTGAGTCTAGATTTAGTCAACAAATGCTCATTGAGTTCTTCCTGTGTGCCAAGCACTAGAATAACACACAATCCTGGCACTCACGTGGATCACAATGAAGCAGGGAGACAGAAATGTGAACTCCACCACAGTGTGAAAAGTGCTCTAACAAGGGAAGGAGAAAGTGCTATTTGTGGGCAATGCGGGGTGGAAGGATGGCATTATTTGTTTCTGGGCAGGGCAGGGCAGGGCAGGGCAGGGCAGGGCAGGAAGGCTTTACGAAGGAAGCACATAAAATGGTCAAGTTTGAAGGATGAGAACACATTTTACAGGATAAGATAACTTTGGAAATATGAAAGGACACCACATACATTTTCCAGTTGCTGGCTTTGAGATCCCTAAATCCCCACATCTGTGCCACCCCCAATAGGAAGTATGTGTCGAACATACCTCCTAATTTTCTGAGTTCTCAACAGGCCTCTAAGACAAACGTGAAATGAAGTTGGAAAACCTAAACTTTCAGAATTATCAGGTACTGAATTTAGGAGTCTAATTTCCTCTTACCTGTGGGCTTTTTTAGTAATAAGATATAGATTACTGAGACTCTCAGGGAAAGTAAATGCTTATTACATTAAGTTTTTTTTTTTTTTAAAAAAAGATCAAGTTGGACTCATTATGCATATGAAATATGTCCCTTCTAAAAAAAAAAAAGTTTACTGTTCCTTCTTTATTAGTAGTTATACCCTATATTTTCTCTCTCTTTGTAGTTCCTAATACCTTCTACTTTTCCATTCTCTCAATAAATAGTATCACCCAAGCATTTCTAACACAAGGGCACATGCTTACATATTCACACAGTTTATATTTAAAAATATAATACATGGATTATGTTTAGTGCCAAATGTACATGTCATTATATATTTCTTTTGGACATGTTTTATGTTATTAAAGCATGTAAATACTTTATCTCTCTCAAGTTTTCCAGAACTCTATTGGCAGAGTCTTACTCCTTTCTCTCTCCAAAGCACTGACTATAATTTCCTGAATAGGAGTCAATAAACTTGGTTGCTGAGAGCTCACCTTTTCCCAACATCATCTTTGAAAATAATTTAATCTCTTTCCAACAAAAAACACTTCTGGCTTCTTTTATTTTGCTTATTTCTCAACAGAGGTATTCCATTTCTCATCCTAAAGTTCTACTTTTCCTTTCTGCTATCACATCGAAAATTCCTATGTGAGGCCAAAAACCATGTTTAGAGATAACCTACTTTAAAATCACCCCACATTGCCTTAAGGATAATAAAACTTTTATTCCAATCACCAAAACATAAGTCAGTAATTTTCCTAAACTCCACTTGCCCACATATATATATCTCAATTAATTAGGCAGCTTAAAAGCCAATGACATTAGAATTTTCAAATATAATAAAACGATGCACAATCTTTATTAAGAAGTCATTTTCGGTTTGCTGATTTATGGAGGAGATAGTATACTTAATTTGCTTCAAGCATGCAAGTTGTTTTCAGCGCATCCATAAAACAATGCAAAGTATTCTGTTTGTGTTGAGCCCTCAGCAACTGAACATATGCATGCACACGCACGCACGCACACACTCTATGTCCAAAGGCACAAAGTTAACTACATCTTGAAAGAAGGAATTATCACAGCTTCCTGTCTCTCAAAGTCACATCTGTGACTGTACTAGGGGTCCAGCTGCTGATGCTGCAGATATATTTTACCCTCCTGGGCACATATTTGTAGGACAGCAAGTCTACCGCAACCTCGTTTTATGAAGTTTTAGTACTTTTGATCCATAGTGTCATATCCCGCAGTGTCGAACAAATTTTATGTGCTGGCAAACACACCCCACTCCAAACATTTTTACAGAACTCCTCTTCTTCCAGCCTGTTAGTTGCAGACATCATTATTGTAAGGCGTCCTCATAGAGGATTTGACACTTGGCACCAATTTCTCTTAATGTTTGGGTTACTGGAGAGCTGCATGCAACCATGATGGGAAGACTGTGGAGATAAACGGAAGGACTGCTGGAAAGCAAGCCTTTCCGATGGTTTTCAGGGCACCTGAGAGCCAGCCCACACTGGGTCGTGGCAGGGATTCACCAGAGGAGGGGGGCCAAAGCACAGCCAGAGACGTGGACATGGGAGGTACCAAATGGACCTTCAAGAACTGACTCTGACAACAACAAACTAAATCCTCTGGCAGCTTCCAAGAGAGAAGTGGTGTTCGGTCCTGGGCATTCAGATTCTCATTACTAGCCTCACAGTTTAAAAGTTCTTCAGCTAACATGCACTAATCAAGCCGGAAGAGAACCAAGTAAAAAGACCTATTGATGTATCAAAAGAGAGTAAAGCAAACCTATTTAGGCAAAAGCTACAGTTAGTAAGTGAACACCTACCCTTCAATGGCTATTTCAACTGCCACCACTATTAGATATCCAGAAATCTATCCTGGGAGAAAGAGGATAAGGTCTGGAACAGGATTTAACTTTTGATATCGTCTTTAAGAAAGAAAAAGAGAAGAAAAGTCACTGCACTCCACTATAGGTATTTTCTGTTAAACAATATATATAAATATAAAATGTTTACCGAGTTATTAGTAAACTTACAGTGGTTTTCTACATTGGAATAAAAACAAGAAAAAGCTTTGGGAGCAAAAAGCAAAATATAACAAAACTAAAAAATTAGATAAATTCATATTGCTAGCGATTGGCAGCTGAAGTAATTGAACTGGAAGTGAGAATCATGGAAGAGATCTACATAATAATTAGCTGCTGCATTTTCTCGTTTTCTCCAGTCGCATACTCCCAAATGGAGTATTTAGCATTCAGCAGACTTATTAGCGAAAAAATGCCCAACTAGAATTAACTAGCACCTCATTCTGGAAGGCTGTTCTTGGCAAAAGCGTAATATGCACAAGGCAGAGCAATTTGATTGCTGGTGTGCACTGTGGGCTGTGTTCATCACATTCTTTGGAATAACACATATTACATCAAATTTCAGAGTGACAGGTCTGCACCACCTAACTTCGCTCAACACCCTGCCACTGGACAACATGGAAAGGGTGAAGTTTCTAGATCCTACCTATAAGACAACTTTCCAAGCTTCACAGTTGGCCTGTACTTGAAACATATTTAGTGAAGATTTGCTCGCATAAATGCAAAAGAGCTTCCTGGTCCCTTGGCTCAGAGACAAACGGAAGGTAAGGGAGCTGGCAGAGAGGGCAGCGGGTCCCTATTCAGAGACAAATCATTTCATCCTCCCAATATGAGGCACCCAGGTGCCACAAACAGCCAGTGCCCCTCTCCTCGCCCCTCCTTCCACACACTATTACTGTGATGTTTCTTTAAATTTAGTCTGCTCCTTAAGGAGACTCCCTGGCAAGTGAAAACAGCAGCAAAGGTAAAAGAATGCTGAGAATTTGGCTGCTGCCTGCAGTATTAGGAAGAACAGCAATTACTCAACTCTCCTAGTGTCAGAGGCAGAAATGAGCATGTGAATTTCAGCAAGTTTGGGCCTGTCTTTCCTCAAGCTTCTCCCTTAGCATATCTGTCACCTACCTACCTCGTTGTCGTAATAATTAATGAGGTAAATGAGAAAATGGAGGAAGAGTGCAAGCAGCAGGCCAGCACAGACATAAAAGAGGCATAAATTCTACCTTGAATCCAGATTAGACCACAGTTAATAAGGCTTAAACATTGCCAGCACTTACACGATGTCACTAACTTCCCAATAACGATGTTTTGCTGTCTCCACCACCTCACACTAAACGTAAGTATGGGAGAACTCTAGATCTGTACCTCCAAGCCTTTCTGTCTACAGCACTTGGCAAAGAATCATGTAGGCACCACTTTTTCCTTCCCTAGCTCTGCAAACACAAGGTAATATTTGACTCCTGCCCAGCAACTCTTTGTAATAAAAACATAGATCTTATAACCAGAAGGGCCTTAAGATGGCTGGTTCAGTCCCCTTGCCTTCAGGTAAGTAACTGCTTAATTCCCTTTTGACAAATTAAGGAAAAGTCAAGTCAAGGGAAGTTGAAGAGGTTTTATTTAAGTTACTGAACTAGCTACTGAAAGATGAAAGATCAGGAAGCCACAGCTATTTTTTCTCCTTTATCAAGCTATTCTCATGTACAAGAATTTTGTGATATTTACCCTTCTGAGCAGCCTTAAATCCTTCCTGCAGCGAGCTAAGATACACACAAATCCACTCATTCTTTTGGTTACAATATGGAAAATTATTTGTCCTTCCATTTTTATGTCATAGATAGCAGTAATAAATTTCCTTAAAATTTGTCAGTAATATGAGAACTTCAGTGGTTCTGAAAAAGACAGAGCATACCCAATCTTTCTCTAACCATTTAATAATCCTTCTACTTTGGCTTTCAGAGATAAAACTGTCTGCCATCTATCCCTTTTTCCTTACTCAGGATGTAAATGCAAAGCTCTAAACTATAGAAAGTGCAAAGCAATATGAAGGTTTTCAAGATCTGCCTTTGACAAGATGATGGACTATTCTTCTCTGAATTATAACCATACCCTCTAAGGGGACTGAGCCCACACATCCTGTGTGGACGATTTCTTCCACGTTACAGGGCTGACGTGGTCCAATTATACTCTTAATACTAAAAGTCTAGTTCGGGCCAAACTTCCTCAAGGTAGCTTTGCCTTATTTTGGCAGGTCTTTTGAAGTCTTAAAAAAGAGGTATCACAACTGTCCCATATTGAGGTGCCTTTTGTTTTATCACAGCTGTGAACTGTTTTGCTCGTGGCCTTTGGATAAGAAGCTAAATAAGTTACCTCTTGTAGACCAGGACTTTGCAGGCTCAGGTTTCATTCTGCCCTGCCAGAAATTCCTTTCTGTTTTGAATCTGAGATGTTTGTTTATGGTTTTTGTTTTGAAATGCTAAATAAGACAGGCACAGTCTCTAGTTACAGCCTACAGTATTTCTTTCTTCTTTTCTTCCTCTTGTTTTTTTTTTTAATCTTGCCTTAGCCAGAATAACTAGTCGTTAAGGCCTTTGCTAAAATTTCCAAATAGCAGACTCTTCAAATTATCTTCTCAGGAACTTGAAATGTAAAATGACAACACCTTAAAAATACAATTAACATGTAATTTCCTTTCTTAAATGTTTATAAGACAAATGTTCCCAGGATATTTCAAATTAGGGTGTTATTTTTCAATTTGACAAACATACTTAAATAAAACCTTGAAATTTGGAAGTTCATCTCATCTTGCTGGTAGTTTTCATGTTTGAATACCAGTATTCTTGATGAAAGAGGCACTACAATAATTGGAACTAAAAGAGTTTCTGGAAAAAAATCAATTTCTACTGTGTGATAATAAGGTTTGGTTGTCAAGAAAACGAAAAAGTTGTCAGCTATTGACCCCAAAGATTGCATCTTCATCAAGTTCTTTACCCTTGTTCTATAATAGCCAATATAAAGCATTTGCCTTGTGAGTTCTGTCGCTACCTACTTGATAAAAGTAATACTTCCAGATGTGAAGAGTCACAGTTGTGGGATCACACCTACATTAGGAACATCAGGTATTTTAATTCTAAGTGTTCTCTTCTAGCTTTCTACTGTACCACAGACTCTCCAGAGAAACTACAAGGCAAATGCACAGTTAAGCTGCATGTTATCACATGGGATCAAGAAAAGAAACGCAGGTGGACTCTGGGCCCCACACCATCCCCTACTCATTCCAAAGCCTGCCCTTGTCTTTGAGCCCGCCAGGCCTGCTGCCGTTGCTTCCTTCTGTAACCCCAGTGACCCCAACCTGCCCTTGGCAATACTCTTGGGGTCTGCAATGTCTCCAGGGATGTCTGGAAACAGAGAAAACCTCTAACGATAAAAAGAAATTTAATTCACTTTCGTGAAACCATATGCCATGAATATTAAGATGTGTCACCTTTTCAAAACTCTTAATTTCAAATAGCTACCTGGAAGTAAGGAGTCAAACCACAAAGTCGAGCAAAGTCCACATTCTGCTGAAATACCAAAGGGGCTAGGTATTAGTTATATAGGATCAGAACAACAAATGTTTTCTTGGTCCAGGGGCCCACGAATCATGGCCCCTTGTTCCAAGTATTTCACAGACCTGTTCTCTCCAACAAATGAGACCAAAATTCCTCTAGCTGACTTCCCAAAAAAGAGACTTAGTTAAATGTGGAGGAAGTGTAAGTCCAAAAAGTAGATTTTTAAAAAGCTTATGTATAGAAAAGCTAAGAAAATGAGAAAATATGGAAAACAATGGAAATTAAAATGAATGTTAATTGTCTTTTTAAAATTTACTTGGTACCAGGAATACTAGCCATTACACACAAACACACATCTATGTAACAAAATACATGTGTATTTTCTCCAATCCTCACTGTAATATTTACTTGATAGAAAGCTATTAATATTCCATTTTCACAAAAGAGGAAACTGTAGCCCCAAACAACTAAGCAACTGGTCGTTCAGTTAAAAAAAAAAATAACAGAGCTTAGATTTGAACACAGGTTCGGCTAGCCCCAAGGCTATTTTCTGTTTCCTAAAACATCCTGCACAGAGTGAAAAGAGGGAGGGAAGGGTACTCCGAGGCCTTTCTGGGTGCTACGCCCTCCACTAAATCCTTCCTCCTAGTCAGAGACAGAGTTAGAACCCCTCTTAGTTCTCCTGAGGTGCTCAGAGCTTCCTTACCTCAGGGCTGAGCAGCTGGGACTGCCCTGGTCTATAATTGACTGTCTTAGGTAACTACCATTAGGCCAAGGCCTCTGTGAAAGCATGGCCCCTATGTTATTTATTTTGGTTGAAAAATAATCATACTAGCAGGTAACGTTACCAAGTCCTATATGTCACACTCTGTGCCACATGCTCTCCATGTACTAGCTTTCTGTTACTTAAAAGTGTGGTCCCAAGACCAGCAGTATTGACATCACCTGGGAGTTTATTAAAAACGCAATCTCACGCCTGGCCCAGACCTACTGAATCAGAACCGGTACATTTAATAAGATTCCCAGGTGATGTGTGTACACATTAAAATTTCAGAGGCACAGTTTTTTCTCATTTAATACTCTAAACATAGGTGATAGCTATTACTATTAACGGATAAAGAAGCTGAGGCTTAGAGAAGTGGTATCACTACCATACGGCACAAAAATCAGATCCTATATATAGCATTTGCTCTATGTGAAAGATGGATGTACCACATACTTGTGACAGATGGAAGGGAAACAGGTAGGGCTAGAGAGAGAACAGAGGAAGGACTGGTTAAATGTCTGACCTCTGGTTTTGCCAAGTTTGTACCAACTATGGCAGCAGGTGGGACTGGGGCCCCATGCAGGTGAGCTGCAGCAAGACAAGTTGTTTCCTGAGCATAGGCCAGGCCCAATCCTGTGAACATTTCAGGAGCTAGGAGCAAATTCTTCCAGAATATAAGTACGTGAAGGAAAACGTACATTATTGATTACAGGAAGTTTAGGTGCCCACTCTTCCTCAAATGAAACATCAGATAAATGATTAACTTTTACCCCAAATACACAAATTTTGTAGAAATTTAGACAAAGAATAGCAAATGGGCATCAGGAGGAAAGGAAGCAAATAACTTCAGAAACTTTTAAATAAGTTTATTTCAATGCATTTATGATGTTGGGGGTAGGAGGGGACGAGACCGAACTCAGTAATTCGTTTCCTAAGAGCCCAAACTCCAAACTACTGATGATGATCAATTACGCAGGTAGATGAGTATTAAGCAGAACAAGAGAATGAGCCCATATCAAATTGTTTTACTTAGACTGATTAGTAGCTTTGTTATTGTTTACATATGTCAGTCAACCTTCTAAGTGCTCTGCAGAGATTCACTAAGGCCTTATAGCAACCTTATTATTAACCCCACTCCACAGAAGGGAAAACTGAGATGCACAGAAAAGCAGAGTGCAGATGTGACCAGAAACCAAGTTTCTAAGCATCACACTCTTTTACCGAGGTATAAGTGTTTCACATGGGGAATTAATCAGGGTTGGGGGAGGGAAGTAAGGAATTGAGATCTGTTCATTTTGTAACAGAAGAGAAAGGGATCATAAAAAAAAAATGTTTTATATGATCCCAAAATGAACACTTACCAGTGTTTATCATGAGGGCACTCTTAAATTTAAGTATATTCAACTACCCCTCTATGCATAAATCTGAAGAGGTTCTCCATGATTTGACCAGGCTAACTGGCCGGGACAAGCAGCACAGAGTGGGTGAAGTCAAGAGATGCTGATAAAGGGACACCTCTCAGTTCACTGCCCACAATCATCTGCCTAAGGGAACAAGCTAGAACAAAGAGAAAATCACTCAAAAGGCAACTTGCCATTTTGAACCACAGCTAGTAAAGCATTAAGAATGTAACCTCATTCTTACATGCTGGGAAACACTGATGTGTATTTTGCGCAGGCGCTAAGAGGTATGGGTGGGATCCCTTCCCCCACCAAAAAAGGCTCCTACTTATACTTTTAAGTCTAGTTCCAATTCAAATTCTCCTTTTCGGCTTTGCCACCAGGAACTGAAAAGATCATCTCAGATCCAGTGATTCCTAGAACAAATTTTAACCACATATTTCACTCATCGACTAATCATATACAGACTCGCAAAATCACTTCTACTTGGCCTGAACTTATGTTGACTTTTTAAGGTCTTCTGCCTTATTCATCTTGATTAAAAGAGTGTAAGGAGTGGGGAACTGGTCTGAGAGGTCCCCAGGCTCTCCAGCTGCTCCCCAGCCCCAGCAGAAGGCCTTGTACAGAGCAGAAGATCAATAAATGAGTGATTGATTTCTATGCAAAGACAAGTCAGATCTTTGAAAATTCGGCTTTGGAGAATTTGACTTCTGAGAAGGAAGGCTTTCAGTCTGATATTCATGCATGTTTGGCTGGTGCACTGTCTCTTCCTCAAATAATTAACTGAGCTTTACTATGGTGTATGCGAAATCCTAATACTGCATGTGCCATGTGGAACATAGTATTACCGGTGACCCTGCTTCACCAAACATATTTACCTTCCACTCACTTTATCACCCCCATTTGACGGTATTTTCATACTGAGGCAGCACTGCCATCTCTCATGTAAGTGCCATAGCTTGAAAGATGTTAAACATACCCACATTTTTCAAGAATTTCACAATTAATGTCTGGAATGTGTTTTGGATTATTCTTCAAAGGATGACATAGTTGCCCTAAGATGAATTCAATATTTTTCCCTTCTCTCATTTGTCATTCTTTAGTCCTCCCACACCATTATCTTTCTAGGGTTATCTGTTTTATCTATTTCCCCCAACTTCATAATGCCTGCCCTCTGCATCCCGGAGGTGTTGTTCATCCAGATCATCGAATCTTAGTCAAGCCCCACAAAACACAGAAACCTGCACCAAATCATTAAATATCTCCTACAGCTGAATATAATGCCCAGTTTAAAGACTGTTCCGTTTCCTTCATAAATAAACCTGTCTGTTCACAATTGCACTGCCAACATATTGTTTGTAAGACACTCCTTGTCACTGTTAAATATGTGTTAACGGCACAAAATATCTCCAGACATGCTATTCTTGCCTTTCTGGTCCTATGCAATTCATTTGCCCTTTGCCAAGTGTTTTATGTGACTGGACTCCTCAATAACAGTGAGGATTCTGTAAGCCTGATAGTCAAAGTGAAGGTCATGAAGTCCTGTCATTTGTATACATGCAGTGAATAGAGTCTCCGTGTTTTATCAATATTTACTTTTGGGAGGAACTAATTATTTCCTTGTTTACTTGCATTGGTTTCTCTTCCCCAAACCTTATTAATAGGCCCTCTGCTTGCTTCTGTAACATGGAAAAGCTCACTTTACCTAAAGATTTTTAGGTTAAAAAAAAAAAATCAAACACATTACTCAGCAACGATCTTGAGGTGATTAGAAGAGAAACTGTAACCTTTTAATGGCAACAGTATCAGAAAAACCACTTTCTGTTCTTTGCTGTAAGGATCCAGCACATATCCTCGGTTCCTCCACTCACTGCCCCGTGAAAAGTGGGTGAAAGGAAAGTTTAAAACACCTGGAAGAAATCGAAGGATTGTGTTTTGAAAGAGGCAGTTTGGGGACAGTGGCAGTGAAAACACGAAAGTTAAGCTCCATATAGATGAAGCCACCAAGTAACTAGTCACTGGAAAAGAAAGTCAGTGCTTATCTACCATGGTGATCACCTGGATCCAATACAACTAAGTTCTCAGAGCAAAACCACTCAATAGTGTCCACCAGGTCTCAAATCACTCTGTACTCACAGACTGTCAAACTCAAGCCATCATCTGCCCTTTTATTAGAGAAAGCCGATCATACTCCCTGTACCTTGCCCCACCCCTTATAGAAGCATAATGTACTAGTTTGCATTAGGAGGAAAATATGATCCTCACTATCCCATCAAAACATTCTTCCTAGAATATTCTACTTCAGTTCTTTTTCAATGCTCCGTCTTTCATCTCCCAAAAGGTCTCCTCCCATCCAGTCTTCTTTCTCAGGAGTTCAGAATCCAAACTCGTTTTCTCTGGCTTTAAGGCAATTTACCTGGAGGCAGGCAGCCTCGCCAAGAAACAGGCCACTTAGAATGTTGCAAAAGGCTCAAGAACACTCACCAAATGGAAATGGGAAAGAGACTTGAGCCCTCTTTCTCATTGGGGAAGAGAAAGTACTCGTTAGACTGAGAGAAAGCAGAGAAAACCTTAGGTATCTGGCTCTATACTCTATATTTAAAAGGTACTTAGCCAAAAACTTTTTTTTAAAAAGAAATTAAATCAGGATTTACTTAATAGCAATCTAAATGATGCTCAAAAGTTCAAGTGTATGTGTCACATGATTCACAGGACCCAACTCTTCCCATTATTTAAGTTTTCAGAAAATATTCTTTTCAGTATTCTTTTTCTACAGAGAGCATGGTTCATTTATTTTTCCAATGCATGTTTAGTGAGAGCCTACTGTGGGCTGGCGTGCCTTAAAAATCTAAGGCAGTGAGCCACAAGTTGGAAGGAGTCCATTTTTGCCCTGATTTATTATCTAATTCACTTTGTGAACTACAGTTAAAAACATGATTTTTCGCCCCCACAAAGCCTGTACGAGAAGGAACACAAATAAAAATTACTGCAAGTTGGCAAATAGAGCAATGTAATTTGTATTTAAATTATGTCATTGAAAGCAGGTAGCTTAGTCATGATAATATTTCTATACCATGCAATATGTTTTCTCCGTGGAGCCAATTAAATAAGAAGTTTTTCAAAAGAGTTTTCATTAACAGATACAACCAGTAGGGGTCATTTTAGTGCAAAAATTGCAGCAAGAGACTTCAACATGTATAAAATATATCAATTTCTATTCATGTTAGTTATGATAATCATGTTTCAGAGCATGAATCTCTAAATAGAAATGGAAACTGAGGGAAACACTGGGCAATGAGGAATTTCTTGCGAAGTGACAGAGAAACAAAAGAGAAGGTCAGCACCTTCCAGATAATTACTGACATATAAAGACTCCAATTCTTAAAAGAGAAAAAAACACTTAAACTATATTTTTCACAAATCTTGTAGTAAAGTGAAAATCGATAGATAGATATATTACACCAGTTAACAGTCTTTCTTACTTTGGTTTCATGGATTCAGAATGCAACTTGACTGCTGCTTTTAGAATTCTAGACAAATGAAACAAAATGCCCCGAAAACAGGCCTGCTAAATGAAAAGTGTTGCTAGAAACATGAATTCAGATATAATCATGGCAACAAATACTTCCAAGCATTTTCAAGGCTAATACCAAATGCACAGGGCGTTATCAGAAGAAAGGAAGCTATGAGAGATCGCATCATTTCAGAGGAATGAGAGGCTCACCAACAAACTGCCAAAATAACTCTAAGCTGTGACACCAGGCTATTGTTGCCAAAACACTTGATTGCTGTGACTGTTCCCTGGGCTCTGCATTTCCTCCACCAGAAATATATCGTGGAGAAACAAAACAAGGGTTCGAATCTTTAGAGCCTCCAAAAGTCCTCAAAGCACAGCAGTTTCTACCGCATTTAACCTTGTTTCATGTTGCTTGTTCTTTTTAGATTTATGGGAAGCTGGCTTAAGTCAATTGTACACTCCAAGTGGCATCTTTCAAGCTAAGTCACTCAGAATTACTGAAGTCAAACACATGAAATCATATCAGTAGTTAATCTCCTGGCCATTTTTCCTGATGTGAGAAATAAAAACGTTATTAAATGAGACTTAAACACCGGATGAGAGACTTTTGTATGACAGGCAAATGAACTCTAAACTCAGCGTCCTAAGGGCCTTAGCAGTACAAGTCCCTTCCCTCTGAGAAGAGTTCCCTTCACTCATTACTGCCCACTAGCTTCCAAACCAGAAAGGCCTCTTCGATTTTCCAGAAAGGTCCAAACTCTAAAAACTACAGGTATAAATACGTATATGTGTGTCCTTAAAGAAAATCACAGAATTGAAGCCTTTTAGTAGACTCCGTTTACCCTTAAGATTATACCCCTTTTTTTCAGTATCCCAGCACAATAAACAAACACATACATACTTAAGAATGCTTCAGAATAAATTCTTCCTTCTCTGTTCTCTAGATGCTGGCTGTGAGTAGTAAGGAAGGGACAGGGGACAGAGGGCGCCCGTCCCTGTTCCTGCCGCTCCTTCAGGGTAAGGCTGCTGCTCCTCTGCTCATACACCAGGATGCCCCGCAAGAGCACCATCGCCCCCAACGTCTGCCCGAGCACGGATCCTTCTTTTTAACTCGTGCTCAAGAATCCTGTTCATTAGCCAGATAAAAAGAACTCACTGCCTCTGTCTAGACCCTAAACCACACCAGGCACCCCGAGGCCGAGGCAGGCGGGCCGGGCTTGAGGCCAACACCCTTCTACAGAGGTTCTCCCAACGAGGGGAGGCTCCACTAGCCTACTCTTTTTCTCCCTCCATCAGTCTGGACAGGGCTTAGGGAGAAACCAGAACAGCAATCCTCGCTGTCAAACAAAAAAAAGAACAGGCGACGCGATTGGAAACACGCGGACACCTGATCTTAAAAAGCAGCCACTAATAGAAATAACTTTTCACCCCCAGGTGCAAGCCCCCTCCCCCGTTCATTCAGGAAAGAAAGCCTTTGACGGGTTTCAATAGGCAAATACATGAGTAACCGCTGTATGTAACTTCCCCTAGGCTGTCATATTCCCGAGCTGAAACTGATTTACATGCGAAGGAGGAAGGGGGTGAAGGAAGAGGCAAGGAAAAAATAATCAAAGAGTCACAGGGAGTGAGCTGCAGACACGTCTCCTCCGCCAACAGAACATCTCGCGGACCGTATGTGGCACTCGGTTCCACACTACGCTACCGTATGTGGCACTCGGTTCCACACTACGCTACTGTAGGGAGGGTGGCGGGGTCGGACTCCCCGAGGTGCCGGCGACAGCCTCTGCAGTGCCCCCTGCCCGCGGCACCCACACCTCGGGGTGCAGGGCCGAGCCACCCAACCCAAGCCCGAATGGCCACACGTGTGCGAATCTGTGAAGGGCCGGGGGGCGATCCCCCCACTCGCCCACCCCCACCCACGAAATCCAACCTCGCCCGCGGCTAGCCAGCTTGAAGGGATCGGGGGAGGGGGGGACAGGCAGTGCGCGGGAATGGAGGGACGCGGGGCTCCCTCCCGGGGCCAGCGACCAGCCCCTTCTCCCGTGGAGCCCTCTCTCCTCGGGAAAGTCTCCGCCAAACTTTGTTCCGCGCAGCCAGCGCCGAGGGGGCGGCGCGGGCCAGGTGGGAGGGGGCCCGCGGCGGGCGGCCGTACCTTCGCAGACGCCCACTTCGTACTCTGTGATGGAGTCGCCATTGAGCGGGGGGCGGATGACACAGCGCAGCCCCCGATCGCAGGCTCCGTGGAGCCCGTAGGCGCCGCCGCAGCTCTCGTTCCTCTGGCGGGCGCACATGTAGCAGCAGCCGCAGACGCCCTGGACGATGCTCCCGGGGCAGCTCCTAGGCTCTTCGCACTTGGACTCGTCGCAGGGCAGGCAGACCAGCGCCCGGGTGCCGGAGCGCGCCAGCAGCAGCAGCAGCCCCAGCAGCGAGACCAGGAGGTGCCCGCAGCCGGCCAGCCCCCTGCCCCCCGCCACCAAGTACATCCTCCTGCGCCGCCGCCGCCTCCTCCTCGCAGCCGGGCCGGGAGCGGGGCGGGCGCCCTCCCCTGCGCGGGGCACACGCGCCGCCGCCGCACCCGCAGCCCGCGGTCCTCGCTGCCCCCCTCGGGGCCCCCGGGGCGCGCCTCCCCTCGCGGGGCG